>NC_053391.1:686567984-686868325 GCF_905171765.1 Bufo bufo
AACAGACGATTATTATTTTTTTAATAAATGTGTTTATATATATATATATATATATATATATATATATATATACAGTACAGACCAAAAGTTTGGACACACCTTCTCATTCAAAGAGTTTTCTTTATTTTCATGACTATGAAGGCATCAAAACTATGAATTAACACATGTGGAATTATATACATAACAAACAAGTGTGAAACAACTGAAAATATGTCATATTCTAGGTTCTTCAAAGTAGCCACCTTTTGCTTTGATTACTGCTTTGCACACTCTTGGCATTCTCTTGATGAGCTTCAAGAGGTAGTCCCCTGAAATGGTCTTCCAACAGTCTGAAGGAGTTCCCATAGAAGCTTAGCACTTGTTGGCCCTTTTGCCTTCACTCTGCGGTCCAGCTCACCCCAAACCATCTCGATTGGGTTCAGGTCCGGTGACTGTGGAGGCCAGGTCATCTGGCGCAGCACCCCATCACTCTCCTTCATGGTCAAATAGCCCTTACTTTCAAAGTTTTCCCAATTTTTCGGCTGACTGACTGACCTTCATTTCTTAAAGTAATGATGGCCACTCGTTTTTCTTTACTTAGCTGCTTTTTTCTTGCCATAATACAAATTCTAACAGTCTATTCAGTAGGACTATCAGCTGTGTATCCACCTGACTTCTCCTCAACGCCACTGATGGTCCCAACCCCATTTATAAGGCAAGAAATCCCACTTATTAAACCTGACAGGGCACACCTGTGAAGTGAAGACCATTTCAGGGGACTACCTCTTGAAGCTCATCAAGAGAATGCCAAGAGTGTGCAAAGCAGTAATCAAAGCAAAAGGTGGCTACTTTGAAAAACCTAGAATATGACATATTTTCAGTTGTTTCACACTTGTTTGTTATGTATATAATTCCACATGTGTTAATTCATAGTTTTGATGCCTTCATAGTCATGAAAATAAAGAAAACTCTTTGAATGAGAAGGTGTGTCCAAACTTTTGGTCTGTACTGTATATATATTACCAACAGACAACATTTTGATTGATTTTATAATACAATGCACTATCCCTATAGGCGCAGGGAGGCGCAGCCTTCTGAAAACTACTCAAAGCAGGCTTGGGGCCTACATCAGACCCAAGCCAATCGTTACACGCATCGGCACCCTGCAATCACATTTGCAGGGTGCCGATGGGAGACAGAGGGCGTTTGCTCCCTCTGTCAGGGCTTTACATGTGGCGGACGCTGTTGCCCGCAGCATGTAAAGCATTAAACAGCCTGGATCGACACTCCTGCTGGTCCGGGCTGTTAGAGCAGGAGCGCAGCACTCATATGAGAGCCGGGACCCGTGCAGCACTTAGACTGGGCCCCCGCAAAAAAAAAAAAAACGGCGGTCCAGCCTAAGGCCCCTTAGTGACCGCCGTAAAAAGGCGTATGGGTGGTCACTAAGGGGTTAAGGCCTATTGCAAAAACTCTTCATTTTTTTTTTATATGCACTGAGATAATAAAATAATTGTTTGCTAAGGTTTACATGGCTTTTGGAGGGAACCTGTCACCTCCGTTATGCTGCGCCCTCTGAGGGAAGTATAAAATGACAGACATTCTGATTTCGGTGAGCGAGGAGTCTGATGTATTCATGATATCCCAGCTCAATGATTGGCAGGTTTGTCCTTATGCACAGTAATAGGGAGAAATCTGTTAAACCGTGACTGGAGGGCAGATGGAACATCGAACACATGGGACTCCTCACTGAAAGGATAGCTGCTCAAAAAGGGCAGCATAACAGAGCAGGATTCTTCTGCTTTTTGGAGAAGTATACGGGGACTCTTACCAGGTGTCACACTCTGGTGATGGATGGAGAATACTATCTCAGAAGAGTGGAGGATCTCTGCCAGGCTGCAGGCTTCTCCGCTGCTCCTCTGTGTCACCAGATTACAGGGAAACTCTGAGTGATAATCAAACTCTGGGCAGAAACTGCGAGCAATAGTACGGGTGTTGCGAACTTCAGCCTCAGGCAAGAAAGATGGACGGATAATGATGAAAGCGTTCACCCCGACATCTGCGCTGTACTGAAATGAAGGGTCCTGCTGTGCCACAACTCTGCAACAGAAAACAAAGCAGATCAGCCGTAAGGACTGACCCCGTGTATGTCTGCTCCAGTATGGGTCATTGTGTGAGGAGTACCTGGCGGCAGCCTGCAGACCGGATGCCCTGTGGATCTGCACAGATACAGAGGCCATACGAGTAGCCAGCATCCCCACTGGGTTTCTGACAGAGCGTCTGTAAGTCACATTTACGTTCAGTAAACCTGGGAACAAGGTGATGTCATGTGTTACTTGATGGCTTTGCATTACATACTTACTAGTGCAACGACCTTATGTGCTGCTCACCTGAAGATGGTGGTGGGGCGCCCGCTGAGGATTCACTTATTGGGGTGAGTGGCAGGCAGAACGCCTGGATTCCCAATTCTTCCCGGTGGTGCATCGTCACCATAGCACACAGACGGGACAGTGGGAGAATAGCTCTGGCCACGATCTGGTCTCTCACATTGGGGTAATAATACCTAAGAGATTTAAAACCATTCTTTAAATGGATACCTATGACATGGCAAAAATGAGTTTCACAAAGGTAAGTGGTTTACTAGATGCCTTCCTTTCCAGACTGCTTCATGTGGACGTGTGTCCGGGATGCTGCTGCCTTCACTAGCTCTCATGTATCAGCACCGCTTCATTCCTGCTCCGATTTCCCCTTCTACAACTCATGAGGCATGTCCTCTCCCCTGTGCTGACAGACATTGATGCAGACTCTGCTGTTAGTTCTCCTTTCGCTCTACACTAACACACAAGCCTAAGTGATTCACACCCTCCCCTATGCAAACTCTGCCATGCTTTCCTCCTATATACACTCTGAGGCAAATAAATGTGTGATCTGCCCTTCCTGAAGACTTGGATGCTTTCTTCCTCTCCACACTCTGAACTGCTGCATATAACCTCCTCCCCCACCTTGAGGAACATTGAGGGAAGGGGAAACACAACCAGGAGCAGTCCTCTGAAGGATTTGTGTCAGAACAGCAGCAAGAAAACCAGCCATATGGCACCCAGTAAGCAGAGATCAGTCGAGATAGTAGTAGAAACCATTTTATCTGTATCTTACCGGCACCAGATTTCAAAGGTCATCCCTCCTCCGGCAGAGAGGCCCTGCATGGAGAAGGCATTGAGCAGCAGCCTCTGAACCGGAGTATCTGACGGAGCAACCAAGGAATGGTTCTGCCGGTCATTGAAGACAGGATCTGGCACACAGAGGGTGGTGGCTGTACGTACAGGCTTTAGACTCAGGTCTGAAATAAACAGAGAGGCAAACTGAAATGACGGTAATGGCAGTAGAACATGGAACTGGTTTGCATAAAACCTATATGCTACTACGCTCTACGCGCATGAGCCACCATCTTGGACCCATCATACCTTGTTCTGGTAGCTCTGAACCTAGACTGGATATTGTAGAATGTGCTGGGAAGAAATACTGGACGTAGCAGTCCGCTTCCCCCCACACAGTGGACTGCAGAGGAGTGAGACCCTTTACATTCTCCACATGTATCTCAAACACATGATCAGTGCTGCTGTCTGAAGGTCGGGACACCTGAAAGAAGGAAGGACGCACAATGAATATATATGCCAAAAATAGGATTTTTTTGTGCTTACCTTTTCTTGCTGAGTTTATTGGGGAACACAGGAGACCATGGGTATAGCTGCTGCTGCCACTAGGAGGCGACACTAGGCAAAAAAAAGTGTTAGCTCCTCCTCTCAGCTATACCCCTCCTGCAGACACTGAGCTCATCGGTTTGTAGCTCCTCCTCTCAGCTATACCCCTCCTGCAGACACAGAGCTCATCGGTTTGTAGCTCCTCCTCTCAGCTATACCCCTCCTGCAGACACTGAGCTCATCAGTTTGTAGCTCCTCCTCTCAGCTATACCCCTCCTGCAGACACTGAGCTCATCAGTTTGTAGCTCCTCCTCTCAGCTATACCCCTCCTGCAGACACTGAGCTCATCAGTTTGTAGCTCCTCCTCTCAGCTATACCCCTCCTGCAGACACTGAGCTCATCAGTTTGTAGCTCCTCCTCTCAGCTATACCCCTCCTGCAGACACTGAGCTAATCAGTTTGTAGCTCCTCCTCTCAGCTATACCCCTCCTGCAGACACTGAGCTCATCGTTTGTAGCTCCTCCTCTCAGCTATACCCCTCCTTCAGACACTGAGCTCATCAGTTTGTAGCTCCTCCCCTCAGCTATACCCCTCCTGCAGACACTGAGCTCATCAGTTTGTAGCTCCTCCTCTCAGCTATACCCCTCCTGCAGACACTGAGCTCATCGGTTTGTAGCTCCTCCTCTCAGCTATACCCCTCCTGCAGACACTGAGCTCATCAGTTTGTAGCTCCTCCTCTCAGCTATACCCCTCCTGCAGACACTGAGCTCATCAGTTTGTACAAGAGCAGTAGGAGCAGCCAGGAGAAGCCAATTGTATGAAAGAGAGCTGGAGATGGGTCCCAACCAAGAACAGGTGGGGCCCACCAAAAAGAACCAGCAATGACCTTACTGGGTGGGTGCCGTGTCCCCCATTGAACTCAGCGAGAAAAGGATTTTACAGGTAAGCACAAAAAATCCTATTTTCTCGCTTATATCATTGGGGGACGCAGGAGACCATGGGAGGTTCTAAAGCAGCACCATGGGGAGGGAATAATAGACTAGAACAAATCTAAGGCCGGTGATAAGGCCCCGCACAGAAATGTGGGGTAACGAGGATGCACAGGAACCCTGAATAGTACAGGAAGAGCATGAACCAGGAAGGCCAGAGAGCGAAGCACGCACGGCGTCTTAGACTGGGCAAACCCAGGATGTCTTGCATGGCAATAGGCCCCATGGAAAATCGAGGGGTGTCAACAGAAATGAACCTGGCGAAGGAGCAACAGGAAAACCCAAACACGACCTTACCAAATGTGTAGGTATCAGGATGGGATACTTCAACCCAGGAAAAAACTGGGAAAACTGGAAGGAATTACTGGGCACTTGGCCGAGGACTAGTCCTGTAGTGATCTCCCAGGTACGTGAGGAGACCCCTGGGGCCAATTTGTAAAAGAAAATAGAGAGTAGCCGCTCCATTGTAAAGAATCCAGCAGGAGAAGAGACTAAAAAGTATGGAATATGATCCCTCATCAAGACTGAGATAAGGGATGGCCAAGAGGGACAAACAGCCACAACGGGAACCAATCAGAGGAAAAACCATAGACAAATGGGGAGTAAAATAAATCACTGCAAATAATACTATATAGTACTCTCAATTGCATCACTAATAGGTACAGGTGAAACTCGAAAAATTTGAATATTGTGAAAAGGTTGAATATTCTAGGCTCAAAGTGTCACCCTCTAGTCAGATAATTAATCCATACCCCCTGAGCAAAGGGGACCTGAGATTGTGACTTTGGGCTTTCATAAGCTGTGAGCCATAATCCTCCAAATTATACAAAATAAAGGTATGAAATCTCTCGCTTTGCCTGTAATGAGTCTCATATATTAGTTTCACCTTTTTAGTTGCATTACTGAAATAAATGAACTTTGCACCATATTCAAATTTTTCGAGTTTCACCTGTACAGCTCACAGAACTCAAGGACGCTAAAAACCCCCAAAAAACTTTCTGATGATGTAATGCTTAAAACTGGGTAGGAAACACTCATTAAATTTACACTAATCCCTTTTCATTTTAAAATCCTATGCCTGCATGCCTGATGATACAACCCCTGTATATGGGATTCACCCTACCTCCAGTTTCAAGGGGTACACCCGGTAAGCAGGATATGTGACACACCTGGACAAGGGCAGATGCAGATCGCACACAAACGGTTATCACAGGCAAATACCGAAATTAGCGGTATGTCACCTGGCTCTGTCCTTGTTTAAATGTCAGTGGCTCAATAGTGAGGGTCCCGGTGGGGGATGAATATGTATTCCTGGTTAGCACTGCTCTAATATTCAGTGTGACTCAGGTGGTCCGCACCGCCTACACTTCAGACACTAGGTACGGCAGTATCATCACTTGTATCCCTCACTCTAGCTTAAAGGGGTTCTGCACTTTGTTTAAACTGATGATCTATCCTCTATCATCAGCATCTGATCAGAGGGGGTCCGACACCCGGGACCCCCGCCGATCAGCTGTTTGAGAAGGCAGCGGCGCTGTCTTCTCACTGTTTACCGCAGGCCCAGTGACGTCACGACTAGTATCACTGGCCTGGGCGCGTTCCCTTGAATGGAGCTTAGCCCCGCCCCCGGCCAGTGATACTAGTCGTGACGTCACTGGGCCGGCGGTAAAACAGTGAGAAGACAGCGGCGCTGGCCGGAGCGCCGCTGCCTTCTTAAACAGCTGATCGGCGGGGGTCCCGGGTGTCGGACCCCCGCTGATCAGAAGCTGATGATCTATCCAGAGGATAGATCATCAGTTTAAACAAAGTGCAGAACCCCTTTAAGTGACACATTGTAACTAAATGTCATACGCTGATTCAGTCTGATATAACTAGCTAAAAAGTCAGCCTCAGGCTACTTTCACGTTAGCGTTTTTTTTGCGGATCCGTGATGGATCTGCAAAAACGCTCCCGTTACAATAATACAACCACATGCACCCGTCACAAACGGATCCGGTTGTATTATGTTTTCTACAGCCATGACGGATCAGTCATGAACACCACTGAAAGTCAATGGGGGACGGATCCGTTTTCTATTGTGTCAGAGAAAACTGTTCCATCCCCATTGACTTACATTGTGTGTCAGGACGGATCCAGGCAGTGTTTTGGTGTCCGCCTACAGAGCGGAATGGAGACTGAACTGATGCGTTCTGAGCGGATCCTTTTCCATTCAGAATGCATTACGGCAAAACTGATCCCTTTTGGGCCGCTGGTGAGAGCCCTGAACGGATCTCAGAAACGGAAAGTCAAAACGCTAGTGTGAAAGTAGCCTCAGGCTCAACGGGTTTCTGATTCAAAAGAATCCTCATCAGGAGCCCTTTTGTTACTATAGCTAAAGCCTATTACGATACGCAGACAGACAAACATAAATGAGAGCGGTGGACGACGCGTTCATGTGTCACCCCTTTTTCATCATCTCAACCTTATAAGCGGTGGTGCCATCATAGTAACGAGTGCTGAGATTCTTCACACATGTAGATTTTTTAGGATTCCCATGTAATTACCACTTGACACTTAAGATCCGCCACTTAGGTCCCTGCTGTAGGTGGAGGAGATTAATATCTCATTATGGCCGACCATTGAGGGTGACAGCCGGATACTTACCCCGGGGGGGTGGCCAAGTTGACGCGCTCCTTTCTCCGGTGTATCTGCGGCTGTATGGCCAGGTCTGTAACAACGGGCGGAGTTACATCATTTAAAATCACTGAGATTCGGCAGCCGCAATAGTGCCGGAAGCGCAACCACGTGAAGAGGCGACGGGCGCTCATTTAGGTTTGTCTGTCTGCGTATCGTAACAGGCTTTAGCTATAGTAACAAAAAGGAGTTTTTTTGGAATCAGAAACGCGTTGAGTCTGAGCCGGACTTTCGCTAGTTATATCAGACTGAATCAGCGTATGACATTTAGAGTGAGGGATACAAGTGATGATACTGCTGTATAGACAAAAACCAAACAAGTGGAAATAATGTATCAAAATGTCATTTATTATAAAATATATAAAGTATGGAAAAACAACAGGATGGTATACAGTGTACGGAGAAGCACAGGGCCAGTAACACCAAGAAAACTACCAGTAAATCTGTGCAGTGTAGGGCACAGGTAGGTACGACCAAAAAATCAAGGCGTAAAGCTCAGGGATAACCAGAATAGTATGACATATAAGGGTCGCCCCCAATAGGGCTATGTACACAAGGTACAACAGACCAGATCTGGTGAACCGTGAGCCATAACGCACATACACCAAAATACATAGGCGCCAAGACCGACCAATAGTAGTAAATCCAAATGATAGGAATCAATGGCTAGGAAATCAGACATAGCATGCACCTAAATACAAAGGACCCACTATGGATACATACAGAGGTGCCCTATAGGATGTATGGAGCTGTACTAGTGACAGGACGTACCTGAAGACATGGTAGCAAGGTGGATGTCAGACCCTGAGCGCGAGACCTCGACGCGCGTTTCACCTCAGCAGCTTCGTCAGGAGGTACTAAGTAGTAAGTAAGCAGGGTATATATAGGGTAGAATGGGGGTGGGATGATGGAAGAAAATTACCTGGATGCGGCACACCTGCGGACCACACAATCGGGCGCGGAGAACACCATGGTATGCGGCGCCATCTCTCAGCGCGTCCACGTCTGCGCACCGCGCATGCGCGGCGCTTGCAGACGTCACGGAGCGCGTTGAGATGGCGTCGCGCAGCGCATGCGCACCCCGCGACCCAGTGGAACGCAGGTGACCCGCAACTCACGGCTCTAGGTAAAGACCTGAAAATAGACCTAATCGCATAGGTAATGCGGCCAATACTACGGGACGCACACTCTCTGTATCCATATTGGGTCCCATATAGTCCAGGGCACATCACATCAGCAGAAAGAATCTACCAGTGAGATAGAAAGTGAAAATATAAATGTGAAAAGGTAAACAAGTGTCGTATAAATGTGGGCATGATCCATAGATTTGGCTGTCTATGACATAACACCGTAACCCGCCCACATAGTGAAACATCAGGTAAAAAGAAAGTGATGTACTGGGGGCCCATGGTAAATGGAACCGAAGTACTATATATGGATCATAAAAACAATCTAGATGTATGGTGCAAGGAAAAAGTTATTAAAAAACATCATATGTGTAAATATAAGTGCCATCAGTGATATCAATATAGTCAATAATATCCAGGATGATCAAGAATGATCAGTATGGACGATATAGTGTATAAAGAGCCATCAATAATATGCATATAATCAATAAAATCCATAATCCAAAGAACGTATAATCGAGAGTGCTCATAATAACCAGTATAATATACAATATAACCCATGATTGGAGTACACTCTATGTCGATCTAAAGTAAACATGATAATATGATCTCTCTAATTGCAAAACAGATTCATGTATACAAGATGGAAGGACAATAGATCATATAGGCATAAAGAATAAATATAATAAGACAACAATTCATAAAAATAGGAAGAATCTTCCTAATACATAAGTGAAAACAGGATCGCTGTGCTTTATGAAAACCGCATGGTGAAGGCCCTAAGGGATGATTGAATGTCAACATCCATAATACCAAGGATATGGGGTGGGAGTGACAGAAGGTGGCACCGCGGGCGGCAAAAGGCAGCCCGCGGGGTCGCCCAAGGCACTACCAACCCACAGAAATATAGCAACTAATTGACCACATGATTAATCCCAAGAATATGGGGAGGGGGTGACCGGGGCGACACCACCGACGGCAAAGGCCGTAATGATACTGCTGTACCTAGTGTCTGAAGTGTAGGCAGTGTGGACCACCTGAGTCACACTGAATATTAGAGCAGTGCTAACCAGGAATACATATTCATCCCCCACGGAAGCCCTCACTAATGAGCAACTGACATTAAACAAGGACAGAGCCAGGTGACATACAGCTAATTTGGGATAGGTATTTGCCTACAAATGGGGAGTAGTCGAAGAGGAAAAGACTGTCCTGTTTTGCTTTTCCATAAGTGTATAAAACCTCTCTCTAAATATCCTAGTTATAATGGATTTGATTATATATATAAGAGGCCATATTGTTATATTTACCATTTTGTATGTATTTTAAAGATGGCCTAGAGAGAGTTCGTGGGAAGGGCACGGTTTATAAGGTTTCTTCTCATGAATGTACCTGTCTGAAAAGAGGCCTTCTTGTCTCCATATCAATTTATAGCTGAGATAAGGATTCTCTGGATGCAGCTGGTGCTAATTACATCTACAGTTTGGTATCTGCTAATGAAGCAGAAAGTCTGTGATATCTATATACACTTATAATCAACCTTAGTTTTGCATAAGAAAATCAATAAGACATATGTATTGTGTTATATTGTTATGTCTTTTTAAGGACATTTATATATCTGCTATCGTATATATTTTATGAACGCATATATTCCTAAAATATGATCAAAACAGTTGAGGTATAGACTTTGCTAATGAGCATCTGTGATATTTTACTAACAATCAATTAACCATTGGTGTAGCAGAGGAGGCACGGATATCTCTGTGACAGGGCTCATTCATATTATCGGTCCCTTAATTTAACAATGTGAAAAACAATCAAATGGCATCTAAAGGTCTGTCCCTAATTGGTAAGAAGTGTCAAAATTAATCCGTTAGCTTTGATTTAAGCTTAAGATCTCAGGTGTGTGTAGTGAAGATGAAGTCAAACTTGCATAGTTAACTCTTTAGGGCATGATTCTTATGACTTATACAACAGTGCCACCTAGGTATGAGTAGGTAACACTAGACCAGTAGCAAAAGTGCATTCTGGGTAGTGTTATGACATCACATTCCTTATCAATGTACATGCCTATCCGACAAGGATTGGAAAGTTCCAAACTAGGAAGGTGTGTTCAACTGATAAGCTTTTGGTTAAGAAACCACATAGGGGTGGTGAAAGAGAAAAGGAAAAACAAAGAAAGAACAGGAGATCCCTGGAGAAGATCCTAATTATCAGAACATTCGGAGAGCTGACTTCCCCGAGAATCTGTACATCACTTGACCCTTGGGTAATGTATGCTTTTGTCATGTGTAGTATTGACAAAATTATTCTGCTTGATATTTAGCCAAATCCCCTTTTTGTGTGGATATAGTGTTAGTGCTACATCAGTGTTGGCGCTATTCAGTTACGATGCATATAACTGAAAAAGGGTCCAATATTGAATTCGGAGAAAAACTCTGGTGGGATTCTTTATATTCTCTAGTCTGATATCAAGCCGATAATTTATACGTTTTATTGCAATGCTACCAATACATCCGAGATTGGTCATAAGTTTTGGCAGAGCAAGGGCTCGTATCTGTCACTTTCTATACTGAATTTCTGTGCATAATTATTTGATTGGTGCAATATTTTATAAATTGTAAGTAGAATATTTGCATTGCATTCTTGTGCTGGTTGGATAATAGATTGTGAGGACGCTGGTCTTGGTGTTATTAATGTCCTGTTGGCACCATCTAGTGGCAGATTTTGGGTATTACAGTTTTCTTTCTATCATTGGTCTTATACTCATTGTTATTGATTGTATCTAAATTATTGTATAATAAATCATTTATATTTTTGCATAGACGCTTGTACCCTGTTCTTACTGATTGCACAAAATAATTAAGTTCTCGATCAAACTCTTTTTGAGGTGTCTATATGTCCACCTCGCCGCAGAGGCTTGTCGTGAGACTTCTAACAAAAGAAGCTGCTTGATACTTCACAAACTGCCTGGATCAGACCCAACTGCAGGCTTAAAAACAAAAATACCGTAGTGAAAGGTAGAAGCAAAGTTGACGCCAAAAATATCGGAGGTGTGTAGATTCGTCAGAGTCCATCTACTGTCATTGTGTAGCGACTGTGCCTGAAGAAGACAATGCGTCATCAGCGGAATGCACAGATTGGTCCGAGATAGGAGAAATACTTCTCCAGGAGAGAATGTGATAACTACGTCCGACGTCAGAAAAACATCAGAGAAAATCTGGACCAATAAGAAAAATATAGTGTAGGCTTTCCAGAACAGTAAGAATCCAACCTCAGGAGTATGGATACTGGCCAGGTAGACAGAAACAGCATCTGGGGGGACGACGACACAATCAGTCGTCTTGCGGAGGGGCATAACGTAGAAAGGGTGTTGCGTTCCAGCAACGAAACATGCGACAGCACAACAGCTCCATCCAGTGAGGGGGGGGGGGGGGGGGGGGGGGGGGGAAAGCAGTTGATGCACAATATGTGCCCTGAATAGGTGTGTCCCCTACATAAGGACATGTCAAATCTATTACTCATCTCTTGAAAGAGGCAGTGTTGATGGTGTCACAGCATCAACAGTTAGCGCCAGTGTCCCACTTGAAATGAGAACCTTGTGGTAGACCAATGTCATAGAAACTAGGGGGTTATGCCAACCAGGGAGAACCCTGCAAAAGTGTGCACCTGAAGTGAATGGCTCATCAGCTATAGCATGCATACTAATGCAAATACCTGGTCAGAGAATGGAAGTACTGCAGATGATCATGTCTTCAGGGAATCAGCTAAAACTGCAAGCGCCAGCATAAAGACCCCACCTATTGGTGCAACGGCATCCATTGGTCGTGCCGGAGATCAACCTGAGAGGGAATGTAGACACGACCACCACACCCAAGACCAGTGTGAGGGTTCCACCTATAGAAGGAGAGAAGCGGTAGAAGCTACAGCATACAGAGCCAATGCCGAAACATGGAACGGAGGCAATGTGGTAGAAACCACAGAACCATATCCAGTGCAAATGCAAGGAGAGGGGATGAAAGCAACGCGGGTACCACCATGGGTTGCAGGGGGAACGTAAGCCCCGAGCCTGAGAAGGGAACCACACAGTGGTAGACAAGGCACTTAGGGCTAAGGCAAATTCTCCACCTGAGAATAGGGCCAGACAAGAGTAGCCACAGGAACTAGTGCTGGTGCAATACTCCAACTGAGGAGGAGGTCATAAGGTAGAAGCCATATTATACGGTGATAGCACCATACTCCACCTGATGAGGAGACCATACAGAAGGAGCCATGGTATGAAGTACTAAACGCAAATACTTTTAATATAGGCCGAAGTAGGTCCATGGGAAGATTATTGTGTTGTTCAAAAGAACTGATGTTAATGTAACAATTAATTATATATTTAGACAGTTAGAATACACAACACCTGCAGAAGTAAAGGCTTCACTATATTTCTAATCTGAACATAAATTAAATTACACAGTGTGAGAATTGTCTAGATGTTCCTCAAAGTATATATTCATGTATCAAAGTTTGTCTCTTAGCTCTGAGATAAGGACTCCATGGATGCAGCTGGTGCTAATTACATCTACAGTTTGGGGTTTGCTAATGAGCAGAAAGTCTGTGATATCTATGGACACTTATAATCAACCTTAGTTTTGTATAAGAAAATCAATAAGACACATGTATTGTGTTATATTGTTACGTCTTTTTAAAGACATTTATATACCTGTTATCGTATATGTTTTAGGGACGTATATATATCTAGAATATATTCAAAGCAGCTTAAGCATGGGCTTTGTTAATGAGTATCTGTAAAGATGTGGTATTTTACTAACAATCAATTGACCGTTGGTGTAGCAGAGGAGGCACGGATATCTCTGTGAAAAAGTTTATTCATATTATTATCGGTTTTATAAGTCAACAATGTGGGAAACATTCAAAAGGCGTCTAAGAGTCTGTCTCTAATTGATAAGAAGTGTTAAAATTAATCAGTTAGCTTTGATTTAACCTTCCAAATACTAGGTGCATGTGGTAAGGATGAAGTCAGACTTACATAGTTAACTCTTTAGGGCATGATGCGTGTGACTTTTACAACAGTGCCATCTAGGTATGATTAGGTAACACTACACCAGTAGCAAAAGTGCATTCTGGGTAGTGTTATGACGTCACACCCCTTATCAATGTACACGCCTATCCGACAAGGATTGGAAAGTTCCAAACTAGGAGAGTGTGTTCATCTGATAAGTTTTTGGTTAAGAAACCACATACAAGGGGGAAAAAAAGGGAAGGAGAAAAAAAACAAAAAACAAAGAAAGAAAGGGAGATCCCTGGAAAAGATCTTGATTATCGGAAAAACTTTTGAGAGCAGACTTCCCCGAGACTCTGCACATTACCTGACCCTTGGGTAATGTATATTTTGTTTTAAGTAGTATTCGCATAAATTAATTGGCTTGATACTTAGCCAAACCCCGCTTATTGCGGACGTATAGTGTTAGTACCACATCA
The DNA here is from genome assembly GCF_905171765.1 of Bufo bufo. Lineage (NCBI taxonomy): Eukaryota > Metazoa > Chordata > Amphibia > Anura > Bufonidae > Bufo > Bufo bufo. The sequence continues at coordinate 686,581,937 of NC_053391.1, forward strand.
GTATCAGCGGCTTCAGTGAAAATGAATATCACTAAATACAAGATCTGATATTGATAACAAGAGAGCTTCTCTGTTAGGAATCTTTATATTCCCTAGTTTGATATCAAGTCGATGATTTATAAGTTTCATTGCAATACTACTTATACAATCTGAGATTGATCATTGTTTTCTGCAGAGCAAGGGCTCGGATGTGTCATTTTCTTGGTTGAGTTTATGTGCATAATCAATTAATATATATATTTGCATAATTTCTCTTTTGATCCGTACATTTTTTTTTTAATATAAAGCATTTGCTTTATATACCCAACATAGTGCTAGCGTAAATACTCCACCTGTGGAAGAGGACATACAGTAGTAGCCATGGAATGGAGCGCTAGCCTAAATACGCCACCTGAAAAGGAGGAGAGCTAGAAGTGGAAACAGTATTCAGAGGCAGTGTAATATTCAATTCGCTTGGTAGTAACCACCGAATTCTCTTCTAGGGAAGATACACCATCTAAGAAAGTGTCGAGTATCATGACCAATCATGTCGTTTGGAGTCTCACCGGGACTTAAAGCGGTGTTGTGGGGATACACCCTGGGAGGACAGAGACACTCTAAACCAATAACGAAAAACAAAGGGGATAATGCGGTAGTAGCTGCCTTATCCAGTGGTTTCACCCGTATTCCACTTGTGGGGGGAGGACCGGGTAATAGTAGGTACCGTCTCTTGGCATACACCTCCGTGGAAGAGGAAGAATATGATAGGAAATAAAGTATCTGGAGGGGGGTTTCATAAAAAACATCCAGTGGACTTGTTGCAGGGAAGTGCGGCAGTAACCGCATGAGGGGGAGCGCACATGAACCACCTCAGAGGGGGTTAATTCTGCAACAGACACCACACTCAGCACTTGATAGTGCCAGTCAGCCAGCCTCAGTAAGGTGGCAGGCAAGAAGGGTTTTTTATAATTTTTTTTTTGGACAGAGGCTGGGGCGGACCTCAGCAGGCTCCTGGAGAAGGGGGATGTCTGGATTTCGCGCCCGGGGGACAGTCCCCGCCCACCAAACTCCAGGATGGAAGTTGCGGCCTAGAAGACCGCAAAGCCAGGGACTCGTGTAGCTGCGGGCCGACCAGAACGACTTCCGGCCGGAACAGAAGGCTGAGAAGAATGGCTGTGGGATTCCCAACCCCAGACCGAGGAGACCTGGGATGGGGGTACTCGACGCACAGTAGCTGGATAGAGCAGTCGCCCCAGGAGGGAATGTGACCACTGGGAAATGGTACCGGTAGGCCCCAGAGGAAGATAGGTGGATGGATGGGTGGGTGGGATCACAAGGAGAGAACGAGGAATGGAGAGGGGAGGTGGCGGTGAGATTAGGGGAGTAGGTGGATGGAGGGGGTTATACTCACCCTGTGTTCACAATACTCACCCCATCTTCATCCTCTTCTGTTCACCCGCCCGTCGCCCCCCCCCCCCCCCTTCCTTCCCACGGTAGTAGCAGGTTCACCTCTTCAGCCACTAGCACGAGGTGGTAGTGAGGCTGGAGTAGAGGGGACTGCAGAAATGCTGGTGACCCCATGGCTGGCGGGATGCAGGGGAGCTAAGCTGCCCTGGTCCACTTTTGCCTTCTTGGGGGAGGTCGGGCGGTGAGGGGAACAGACACAGACGGGAAAAAAGGTAAAAAATAAAAATAAAAAATAAGATGCCCTGCCTCCTACAGACACTAGGCTAAAACTGATTAGCTCAGTGTATGCAGGAGGGGTATAGCTGAGAGGAGGAGCTAGCACTTTTTTTTTGCCTAGTGTCGCCTCCTAGTGGCAGCAGCAGCTATACCCATGGTCTCCTGTGTCCCCCCCCAATGATACGAGCGAGAAATGTTAAATAACATAGCCACCATAGTGAGAGATCTTACTTGCTTCACCTCTACCGATGACTGTGGTGGGTCCAGGAAATGTGCCGGTCTCGGGATTTGCGCTGCAGATGTTCCCTCCTCATTTTTTAATCTCTGCAATGCCACCACTTGGTCTCCTGATCCCATGGCAAGTAGGACCTTGAGTCGTCCACGCTCACAGCCGCTGAACATGTCAACGATTGGTACAAAGCTGTCCACCGCAACCACTGGATACTGTGCTTGGAGCAGAAGACGGCAAATTTTTGGGTCACTGTGAAAAAAAAAAAAAGAAAAAAAAAAGAAGAGTCAAAAAAAAATTCTAAGCCATTCCCCATTACCTGTTCAATCTCCCTCTGTCTAACCTGTTAACATGCTGAAGTCACTATTGGCCGTGGCATCTATACAGTTAGAAGGGCTGTTACAGCTAAGAAACTCTAGAGCCCATGGCTTCTCCGGTGCTGAGCATTTACTGCATAGCGACAGGACACCGTCAAGGAATTAAACGGGAGGATGCCTCATCAGAAATAAATGAAGGCTGTCAGGGCATGCTGGGGCTGCAGTTTTTCCAAGCTGAAGAACTGCAGGTTCAAGGGGTATTTCGGTTGTGAGAGGTTACAACTATTAATTGGTGTGGGTCCTACCACTGATCACGTGAACAGGGAACTTTGTACCCTCCTCCGGTGCCCCCAAAATTAATGGAGCGGCAGGTCGGGCATGTGCACATCAGCAATGGGGGCCCTAAGAGCATACAATATCCGGCAGCATGACATGCTTCTTCTGAGCTGTTACCTGAAGGACATGTAGAACTGATGCAAGGGGAGCTTTACTAGGCCCAGCAGCTGATCTGTAGTCGGGTCGGGAACTTTATTCCAGACTTCAAGGATCATCACATTGTTCTCCATTCTCTCTAGGAGCCGACTTGTCAGAGAGACTGGAGCGACCTGGCAGAACAAGTAATAAGCACTATAACACAGCCCTCCACAGCTCATCTTCCTGCTCGTTCTCTCCCTCCACACAAGCACAGCAGACGGACTCTTCCAGATATGTCAAAACGGTAAAGTGTCAAATCAGATGTCCCCCCCCCCCCCCCCCTCCCGGCTTTTCCGTAACTAGATGGATTTTGGGGGGAACTGATTAAAAACGCTTTATATCACATGCACGACTTATTTTCTGACTTCTAGTGAGCAGCAGTTACCTGAGAGAAGCTGAACAGTGGCTGGTTGCTGCCCCACGCGACCGCGGAGCGAGTGGCTTCCTGGCTAGAGAAAAGCTTGCAGTTCAGATATGGATTACATATGGAGGAATACTCCGGGTCGCACACTAAGCCCTTGCCTTCAGGCACCATGAGGATAGCATGCAGTAAGAGGCCATTCTCCTCTTCAGACTCTGGTGCTTTTGGCCGCTCTGTCTGGTGGTGGACATGCTGCTTAGCAGGCAGGACTGAGGGCATGGGCTCTACAGGCTCCTCTGGAGATCCCTCTGTGTAGGACTGATCTTCAGGTGCCATGACGCTCACGTTGGGTCTACAGAATGAGGCGGACGCGTCCTGCACTCTCAGAGATGCCTTCTCTGGGATGTTAGAGAATTCTCTGCTGTCTCCAGCAACGGCTACAGACACCTGTCGGAGAAATTGGAGAGAGGCGGTAACAACCTGCCCAGCAGACGGAACAGTTTATGGGGCAGAATAAAAAACTGTCACTGCTGGGCCAGTGAATGGCTGCAGTGGTCAACTTCACCATGGATGGTACTCTGGGGACTAAAAGCAGGAGCCTGTGTGTTAGAACAGATTCCCAGAGGTCAGTTTCTTTTTTCCATTAAAGGGAACCTGTCATCAACTTTACGCTGATCTCACCGAGAGCAGCATACATTAGTGACAGCAATGCTGATCTCAGCGGTGTGTCACTCATCAGCTAAAAGTAAGTGTTTGCTTAGAACCAGCATCATAATCATTACAGCACAGGCCTGGAAAAGAGTAAAATCTACTTGAGAAGAGTCCTGGTTATTCATAATCTCCTGCTCTCCCGCCCATCTGCTGATGATTGGCAGTTCTCTACTAGTGAGAAAGGGAGAAAAGTACAGTAGGTGAACCCGATTTTGTGTCAATCTCGCTGTATTTCTCGGCGAGATTGAGCACATACGAGCCCCATCGCGGGAGCCAGCGCCGAGCTGGCTTGCCGCAATGGAGAGCAAGCGCGTCATAGAAGCGACGGGAGATCCGACTTGGATTCCCGCCAATTCTACACGTGTGCGGCGTTTGTTATGAATCCTGAGGGGGAAGTCCCCGCCGGATTTTAAATAAAAATCCGACCTGGGTCCCACCCTCAGGAGCATACCGGGCCCTTAGGTCTGTTATGGGTTGTAAGGAGAGCCCCCCCTACGCCGAAAAAAACGGCGTAGGGGGTCCCCCTACAATCCATACCAGACCCGTATCCAAAGCACGCTACCCGGCCAGCCAGGAAGGGAGTGGGGACGAGCGAGCGCCCACCCCCCTCCTGAGCCGTACCAGGCTGCATGCCCTCAACATGGGGGGTTGGGTGCTCTGGGGCAGGGGGCGCACTGCGGCCCATGTTGATGAGGACAGGGCCCCTTCCCGACAACCCTGGCCGTTGGTTGTCGGGGTATGCGGGCAGGAGGCTTATCGGAATCTGGGAGCCCCCTTTAATAAGGGGGCCCCCAGATACCGGCCCCCCACCCTAAGTGAATGAGTATGGGGTACATCGTACCCCTACCCATTCACCTGCAAGAAAAGTGGTAAAAACACAAATAAACCACACAGTGTATTAAAATATTTTATTTTTCTGCTCCGGAGGCCGCCCCCTGTCTTCTTTATTAGCTCTTTTACCAGGGGGGGCTCTTCTTCTTCCGATATCCCGACGGGTCTTCTCCGCTATCCGGGGGGGGGTCTTCTCAACTCTCCGGGGTTCTCCTTCTGTCTTCTCCTTCTGTCTTGTTGTCTCCTTCTGTCTTCTGTCTCCGGGGGGGGGCTCTTCTTCTTCCGATATCCCGACGGGTCTTCTCCGCTATCCGGGGGGGTCTTCTCAACTCTCCGGGGTTCTCCTTCTGTCTTCTCCTTCTGTCTTGTTGTCTCCTTCTGTCTTCTGTCTCCGGGGGGGGGCTCTTCTTCTTCCGATATCCCGACGGGTCTTCTCCGCTATCCGGGGGGGTCTTCTCAACTCTCCGGGGTTCTCCTTCTGTCTTCTCCTTCTGTCTTGTTGTCTCCTTCTGTCTTCTGTCTCCGGGGGGGGGCTCTTCTTCTTCCGATATCCCGACGGGTCTTCTCCGCTATCCGGGGGGGTCTTCTCAACTCTCCGGGGTTCTCCTTCTGTCTTCTCCTTCTGTCTTGTTGTCTCGGCGCACCCCGATTCTTCGTCTTCTCTTCTTGTTTTCGCCTCTCTCTGTTGTTGACTCGGCGCACCCCGGTTCTTCGTCTCGCGAGACTCGGCGCACCCCGATTCTTCGTCTCGCGAGACTCGGCGCACCCCGATTCTTCGTCTCGCGAGACGAAGAACCGGGGTGCGCCGAGTCAACAACAGAGAGAGGCGAAAACAAGAAGAGAAGACGAAGAATCGGGGTGCGCCGAGACAACAAGACAGAAGGAGAAGACAGAAGGAGAAGACAGAAGGAGAACCCCGGAGAGTTGAGAAGACCCCCCCGGATAGCGGAGAAGACCCGTCGGGATATCGGAAGAAGAAGAGCCCCCCCCCCGGAGACAGAAGACAGAAGGAGACAACAAGACAGAAGGAGAAGACAGAAGGAGAACCCCGGAGAGTTGAGAAGACCCCCCCGGATAGCGGAGAAGACCCGTCGGGATATCGGAAGAAGAAGAGCCCCCCCCCGGAGACAGAAGACAGAAGGAGACAACAAGACAGAAGGAGAAGACAGAAGGAGAACCCCGGAGAGTTGAGAAGACCCCCCCCCGGATAGCGGAGAAGACCCGTCGGGATATCGGAAGAAGAAGAGCCCCCCCTGGTAAAAGAGCTAATAAAGAAGACAGGGGGCGGCCTCCGGAGCAGAAAAATAAAATATTTTAATACACTGTGTGGTTTATTTGTGTTTTTACCACTTTTCTTGCAGGTGAATGGGTAGGGGTACGATGTACCCCATACTCATTCACTTAGGGTGGGGGGCCGGTATCTGGGGGCCCCCTTATTAAAGGGGGCTCCCAGATTCCGATAAGCCTCCTGCCCGCATACCCCGACAACCAACGGCCAGGGTTGTCGGGAAGGGGCCCTGTCCTCATCAACATGGGGACAGGGTGCTCTGAGGTGGGGGGGCCGCAGTGCGCCCCCTGCCCCAGAGCACCCAACCCCCCATGTTGAGGGCATGCAGCCTGGTACGGCTCAGGAGGGGGGTGGGCGCTCGCTCGTCCCCACTCCCTTCCTGGCTGGCCGGGTAGCGTGCTTTGGATACGGGTCTGGTATGGATTGTAGGGGGACCCCCTACGCCGTTTTTTTCGGCGTAGGGGGGGCTCTCCTTACAACCCATAACAGACCTAAGGGCCCGGTATGCTCCTGAGGGCGGGACCCAGGTCGGATTTTTATTTAAAATCCGGCGGGGACTTCCCCCTCAGGATTCATAACAAATGCCGCACACGTGTAGAATTGGCGGGAATCCAAGTCGGATCTCCCGTCGCTTCTATGACGCGCTTGCTGGGATGTGCTGCCGCTATCCCAGTGAGTGCGAGATCTCGGCACCACGTCGCCGAGTATCAGCGCGACGCTGTCGTGCTAAAAGCACAATATCACAAACACCTACTGTAGGTAGAAGACTGTCAGTCATCAGCAGGTCGGCAGGAGAGCAGGACTCTTCTCAGGAGGCCGTGACTCTTTTCCAGACCTAGTCTGCAATGATTGTGATGTTGGTTCTCGGCAACCACTTACTTTTAACTTATAAATGACAGATCTCTAAAATCAACTCACCTGTCTCTACTTTGCGCTGCCGTTAGTATGAGCAGCATAACGTTGATGACAGGTTCCCTTTAAAGGGCATCTGTCACCAGATTATCAGCATTAATCCAGCCGACATGTGACACCTGCAAATGTCAGACAAATGAGGGAGGTGCTGCTGCAGGCAGAGGCTCTGCTCCCTGCGGGGTTGCCGCACCTCCTGGTCTCCATCCTTGTACAGCGTTTGCGCCCTATGTGATCCTACGAGACATCAGGGCCAGACATGAATATGCTTTCACTGCCTAGCCTGTCAGTCTTAGCAGTGGGGGTGCAGCAAAGCAGACAGGGAGTGGACCCTCTGGGTGCAACAGCACCTCCCTTGTTGCACCCACCAGCTTATTTAGGACTAAAAGCATTATGTTCAGGTGGCATGTGCAGATGCTGCGGTCAGCTGGTTTAATGCTGATAATTCGGTGACAAATGGCGTTTTTTGCATTCAGCTTCCACAGCACAATCTGGTATTTCACCATCTCACTGACTTTTGACTTAAATTAAAATTTAGAAGGGATATTTTTTAAAAAAAACATGTAATTCAAGAAATGAGCACAGACATTACCTTCAGGGGCCCCACATCCTCTAATTGCTGCTGATTCTCCAAGCAACGCACTGGAAGTGTCTGCGAGACGGAGAGATCCTGAGACCGGAGAACATCGCGGAGGGACAGAATGGCCGAGCCAAGAAGTCCGGGCTGCAAGGACAAATATCAGGTCCGTATCGCATTGCACAAGTGTAAAGATGGAGGTGAGAGAAAACGGAGGCTGTAAATCAGGTGTAGCCTTATGGGAACTATACCTTTTTCTCGGTGCTCTTCCTCATATAGATTCGGAAGGTCAGGCCGGAGTTCCACCAGTGCTGGATCATTAGTCCATGGAACAAGATCGGGAACACAAATCTTTGCTGGAACTTCACAGCTGCAGAAGAGAAAGCGAAGACACCTGTGATTACGTATAAAGAAAGGGATAAGCTTACACCTGGGGATGGCTATGCTTTGACCGATGGAGGAATTAGAAAAAGGTCCACGGATTCTCCAAGTGTTCTGGAGCCACAATGCCCAACATGTTCCAAAAGCCGAAGCATGCTGGGAGTTGTTGCTTCACATGCTGCACACCACTGCTGACATACTTCACCTATCTGTCAGGACGGTGTTAAATTTGGAGTGAAGCCAATAATCCCATGCGAGTTCAAACTTGGCTCGTTTGTTGGATATGGAAGCATTGAACATTTCATACAGACCGTTGTTGTTGACGGCGTTTATCATTTCCGTCAGTGGAGGAGGGTTTGGATTATTCCAAATCGTAGGCAATTTTCATTCTAGTAGCCACAATTACACGAGTGACAACTACTCTAATAGTTTGGGGAAATAAGTCTAAATCCACGGAGAGTAAGGCCTGAGCTATAGATAGTGAGATTGGGAGATTCCATATTTGAGTTAAGAATTAGATTAATTGAGTTCCAGATCGGTTTGATGTCTCGGCATTCCCACCATACGGGGGATGATAGGGGGTACATCTTAGATAATCTGTAGGGTGTATAGTACCATCTGTAAAGGAATCTCCTGGAGTGTTCAAGATGGTTTATACATTTAGAAGAAACCCGTATAATAGAGAATGCAGTTTCCCATTGCTCTAACTTAATGTAGATTCCCATTTTTTTTAGTAAAGGGGTCAGTGGTGAGTCTAATCTCTCCGCCATAAGGTGATAGCTGAGAGATAGAGCCTTGAGGGTACTTAAAGGATTTCGGAAGATTTCAGAGGATATGGGGAGGCCCACCCCAGACAAAAAATGTCTGATTTGTAAGTACTTGTAGAAATTCCTATGGGGGAATCTTACATTTCAATGATAGGTCTGTGAAGGAGCTTAAAATATTATTAGTGTAAAGTTGACTCAGGTTTTTAATTCCTAGCTCGGTCCAATTATAAATCCTTAAGTCTGGGATGCACCTCCCCAACGCCTCCAGGGGAATATCTGCAAAGGAGATATTAATACGTTTCAATTTTGTCGTCAATAGGGTCCAGAGTTCGAATGCGGCCTGAATAGTGGGAAACAAGTTTGGGATGCGAGTTTTTCCCAATAGTGGGTTTGAAAGGAAAAAAAAAAATATATTTTTTTTTTACACCCATGATATAGTTTTCGATTGTAACCCAGTGCTTGTCGGTCTGGTTGTTCTGAAATACACGCCCTATAGTCCTTAATTATAGAAGGGCAGCCTAGTCCCCCTGTGGCAATGGGTAGGTACATTACCTCTGCTTGGATTCTTGGTTTTTTGTCTTGCCATACAAACTTAAGAAGTCGTTTTTGGATTTATGGGAACAGAGATTGGGAGGTTACGGAATAGGTATAGTATTTGTGGGATGATGAACATTTTTAGGGGCCGCTATTCTTCCCTGGTTAGTACCAGGATTATATCATCAGCAAATAGACCGATTTTGTGGTTTGTTTCCCCAATTTTTATACCTGTTACTTGTGTATGGGCCCTAATACTTTCTGCTAGAGGTTCAATTGCCAGTGCGAAAATGATGGGAGATAAGGGGCATCCCTGCCTTGTTCCGTTTTTTATTTGGAATTGGTTAGATAAGGACATTAGCGGATGGTTTAGAGTATAATGCACTTATAGCTGCCTCCAAATACCCCCAAAGCACTCGGTCAAATGTCTTCTCCTCATCCAGAGACAGAAGCAGAGAAGGCATCCGCTTTGCCCTGGAAAAGTAGAGGAGGTCAATTATACGTCTGGTGCCGTCTAGGGCCTGTCTTGATTTGACAAAACCCACTTGGTCATGATGAATAAGATGGGGAATAAGTAACGTTAATCTATTGGCTTGTAGTTCTGAGTATATTTTAAGGTCGGCGTTCAAAAGGGAGATCGGGCGGAAATTTTCTGGGGGTGTCGGGAGATTTGCCTGGTTTGGGAATAGCTACAATAGTAGCTTGGAGCATTTCTGGTGGTATGTTTCCAGTGGACATTATATGGGTAAATGTGGTTAAGAGGAAAGGAGATAAGATATTTCCAAATGTTTTAAAATATTCGTTGCATAGTCCATCCGGGCCTGCGGATTTATTACTTTTGGTTGATTTTATAATGTGCAATATTTCATTGGTATCTATTGGTTTGTTGATCTGTTCTAGCTGTTCTGGGGAGAGTTTGGGCAGTGAAATACCCGCTAGGTCCGGAGTTGGCTGTGGAGTTTGTTTGTTGTCTTTAAGATTGTATAGATTACGATAGTAATTGGCAAAAGTGTTAGCTATTTCTTGGGGGTTAATTACCTTTTCCTTATTGGAGTTATAAATGTATGGTAGTTTTTCCCTATTTAATGAGGATTTGACTTTGTAGGCTCGTATCTTGTTTGCTCTGTTTCCTTGCGCGTAAAAACGAGATTTTTGTATAACTTACCAGTAAAATCTCTTTCTCGCTCTTCCTTGGGGGACACAGGAAACCTTGGGTATAGCTCATCTCCATAGGAGGCGTGACACTAAGTGAAGACTGTTAAGCCCCTCCTCCACAGCTATACCCTCAGCCTGGAGAGAGAGACTACCAGTTATGTGCCCAAGTAGTTAAAACAAAGGCAAGGATCAACCAAATTAACACCAACAAGTCAAAACACCCGTCAGGGCAACCAAAACAATGGGTGGGTGCTGTGTCCCCCAAGGAAGAGCGAGAAAGAGATTTTACTGGTAAGTTATACAAAAATCTCGTTTTCTCGCCCAATTCCTTGGGGGACACAGGAAACCTTGGGACGTTCAAAAGCAGTCCAAAAATAGGGAGGGACCACAAACCCAAGATGCATTAAAACACCATATGCATTAAGGCACCGCCGCCTGCAAGACCAGGCGGCCCAAAGCAGCATCCGCCGATGCATAAGTGTTCACCCTGTAGAACTTGGTGAAAGTGTGCAAAGAAGACCAGGTGGCCGCCTTACACAATTGTTCAGCCGAAGCTCGATTTCGCTGAGCCCAGGAAGCCCCGACCGCTCTGGTAGAATGAGCGGTAACACCAAAGGGCGGCTCCCTGCCCTTAGCACGGTAAGCCTCAGCAATAGCCATCTTGATGAAGCGGGCAATAACCACTTTAGATGCCGCCAGCCCCCTGCGCGGACCCTCCGGAACCACAAATAGAGAATCCGAGCGCCGAAAGGGTCTAGTTACATCCAAGTAGATCCTCAGAGCCCTAACAACATCCAGACGGTGAAGATCCCGTTCCCGAGGATGAGACGGGGACGGGCACAGAGAAGGAAGGACAATATCTTCATTTAGGTGAAAAGCGGACACCACCTTCAGAAGGAAATCCGGAACCGGGCGGAGAACCACCTTGTCCTGGTGAAAAACCAAGAGGGGTTCTACGCAAGAAAGTGCCGCCAATTCAGATACACGCCGAAGAGACGTGATGGCAACAAGGAAAAAAACTTTGCAAGACAACAAGCGAAGGGAAACCCTACGCAGAGGCTCGAAAGGAGAAGATTGGAGAGCCGTTAGCACAACATTAAGATCTCAAGATGGAACGGAAGCGCGATACGGGGGAGCATAGTGAGTAACCCCCTGAAGAAAGGTCTTAACTGGACCGAGCGGAGCCAGAGGGCGCTGGAAGAGGATCGAAAGCGCTGAGATCTGACCCTTTAGGGTACTGAGACCCAAACCCAAGTCTAGACCAGACTGCAAGAAGGATAAAATCGTGGGAAGAGAAAACCGAAGGGGATGAACATCCAAGGTCTCACAGAAGTTCAAATAGGCCCGCCAGGTTCGGTAATAAATCCTGGACGAAGCCGGTTTTCGCGCACGAATCATGGTACGGACCACGTCGGCAGAAAACCCCCGCCGCGTTAGGACTGCGGTTTCAATAGCCACGCCGCTAAACGTAGCGACCCTAAATGCTGGTGGAAGATCGGCCCTTGAGAGAGGAGATCTTCTCTTAGAGGCAGAGGCAAGTGAGCGTCTGCCAGGAGCAGCATAAGGTCGGCGTACCAAGGACGACGAGGCCAATCCGGGGCTATTAGGATCGCAGGCGTGCCTTCCGCCGCGATCTTCCGAAGGACTCGTGGAAGAAGAGGCAGGGGCGGAAAAACGTAGAGGAGAGAGAACCCTGTCCAGGGAAGGACGAGCGCGTCCGCGCCGTAAGCGTCCGGATCCTTGGCTCTGGCCATGAAGGTGGGAAGCTTGTGGTTGAATCTGGAGGCCATGAGATCCACGTCCGGACGACCCCAACGAAGGCAAAGAGACTCGAAGACGTCGGGGTGCAGAGACCACTCGCCCGGGTCGATCGTCGTCCGGCTGAGGAAATCCGCCGCCCAATTGTCCACCCCCGGGATGTAAATGGCCGAAAGGGCTGGAACATGAACTTCCGCCCAGCGAAGGATTAGAGACACCTCCCTCATCGCCGCCGTGCTGAGAGTGCCCCCCTGATGATTTATGTATGCCACAGCCGTGGCATTGTCCGATTGGACACGAACAGGGTGACCTTGAAGCAGCGAAGTCCAATGCCGGAGTGAGAGGAGAACCGCCCTCAGCTCCAGAACGTTGATCGGCAGTTTGGACTCCGATGGAGACCAAGTGCCTTGTACGAACCGAGGAGGAAACACCCCCCCCCCCAACCCCGCAGACTGGCATCGGTGGTAATCACCCACCAAGTTATCGGCAAGAAGGACTTCCCCTGGAGAGGGGTCCGCAACCACCAGAGGAGAAAGGAACGAACCTGGGGGGGGGAAGGGGAAAATGCTGATCCAGACTCTCCTGGGACTTGTCCCAGGCAGACAGAATGGCAGTCTGAAAGGTGCGGGAGTGATACTGCGCGTAGGGGATTGCTTCGAAACAGGACACCATTTGTCCCAAGACCCGCATGCTGAACCGGAAAGAAGGATGGCGGTGGGTCAGAAGGCTCCGAACCGACCGATGAAGGAGCTGGCGCTTCTCTGACGGAAGCCGAACCTCCGCTGCCTCTGTATCCAGCAGCATCCCCAGAAAGATTAGTTGCTTGGATGGAACAAGAGAGGATTTGGGAAGATTGATAATCCAACCGAACCGGCGTAAGGTTTGTAGCGAGAGGTCCACACTGGCAGATGTCAGTGACAGAGAGGGTCCCTTGATAAGGAGATCGTCCAAATATGGAAGAAGAAAAACTCCCCTGGAACGAAGTAAGGCGAGGACAGGGGCTAGGACCTTTGTGAAAACGCGAGGGGCCGTCGCCAGCCCGAAGGGGAGGGCAATGAACTGGTAGTGGTCGGACCCCACTGCAAAGCGCAGAAAACACTGATGATACCGAGCGATTGGAATATGAAGGTAGGCGTCCTGGATGTCGATAGAGGCCAGGAACTCCCCTTTTTCCAGAGAGGCCACCACCGACCTGAGAGACTCCATCCGGAACCGCTGAAGACGAAGGAAACGGTTTAACCGTTTTAGATCCAGAATGGGACGAACCGAGCCTTCTTTTTTGGGGACCACAAAAAGGTTCGAATAGAACCCCTTGAATCTTTCTTCCATAGGAACCGGAGCGATGACCCCTTTGTCCAGAAGGGTGCGAGTGGCAGTAAAGAAATCGGCCGCTCCTTGGGGATCCCGGGAGCGAAAGAACCGAACTGGGGGGAGGGACGCAAACTCGAGTTTGTACCCGGAAGACACCACCTCGAGAGCCCAGGCGTCGGAGACGTGCGCCTGCCAGAAGTCCCTGAACAGGAGGAGACGTCCCCCCACCCGGGTGGGTGGGGGCGCACCTTCAGGTAGGGTTCTGCTTGGTCGCGGGAGGGCGAGCAGGCTGTGACTTGCGCCAGGAGGGCTGGGTCCGAAAAAAAGGTTTCTTACGTCTGTCTTGGACAGGGTTAGAGGATGGACCTGAAGTGGTGCGAGGTGTGGGAACCCTGCGGGAAGACCTGAAGCGAGAAAAGGTGGGACGGCCTCGAGTGGTGCTCCTAGTCCTGGATTGGGGAAGATGTGTACTCTTCCCTCCCGTGGCTTCGGAGATGATTTCATCCAAGCGGGTCCCGAACAATCGAGAACCAGTGAAGGGAAGGCCAGTAAGAGACCGCTTTGACGTGGCGTCCGCCGTCCAAACCTTTAACCAAAGCTCCCTCCTAGCCGAAACGGCCAGGGCAGACGAACGGGCTATGAGAGCCCCCGCATCAAGGGATGCTTCACAGACGAATTTGCCGGCTTGAACGATAAGTTGGGCTAGAGCACGGAGGTCCTGAATAGGGACGTCGGATTTAAGCTCCTGATCCAGCTGAGACGCCCATTCTGAAACCGCTTTTCCAGCCCAAGCGGAGGCAAAGACCGGCCTGAGGGCGGAACCGGAGGCTGCAAAGATACCCTTTGTAATGGCCTCTATCCGGCGATCTTCAGTGGATTGTAAGGAAGAACCATCTGCAACGGGAATAGCCGTGCTTTTGGACAAACGGGCCACAGGGGGGTCGACTTTAGGTGGTGACGCCCAGTTTGTAATGCAATCCGCCGGGAATGGATAACAGATATCCAACTTCTTAGGCGGGGTAAAACGGGCATCAGGACGGGCCCAGGCCTTAGAAACCACCGACGAGAAGTCAGCGTGGAGGGGAAAAACCGCAGACGCCTGTTTTTGGCGAAAAAAGGAAACACGGTTTTTGTCAGAATTAGGAGGGTCATCGTGAATCTTAAAGGTATCACGTATATTGTTAATAAGATGGCCCACGGCAGAAGTCAGCTTTGAAGGCAAGGCCGAGTCCATATCCCAATCAGAATCGGCTAGTTCCCCTTTAGAGGGCATATCCTGTAATGAGGAAGGGCCCGACTGAGGGCGCACCCTTGGGGGTGATACCGAAGCATCCGAGGATGATAGGTGCTCCGCCCTGGACCGCTTCTGGGGTTGACGGGCTCTGGAGGTGTCGCCTGGAGAGAGAGACTTAGACGGGTCAGCTAAGGTAGCGGACCCGGAGGGCCCAGCAGGGGAATTATCCGGCTGCGGTAAGGGCAATGCATCTGCAAGGCGGCCCACAACGTTAGTGAGACTGACCACAGCCTGGGAAAGGGATCTAGCCCAGTCAGGGGGATCCAAGAGGCCAGGGGGTGACACAGCAGATGGCGGACCCTGTAATGGGGCTTTGCAAGCCGAGCAATGCGGGTCAGGCTGCCCTTGAGGAAGGGGCGCCTTACATGCGGTGCAGGTATGATACCAAGGACCAGCAGGCACTGAGGGGTCAGACATGTTGGCTGGAAGTAATATACAAAACGTTCAGGCCAGAGGGCTGCAGAGCTAGAAGGGGTCAACAGTCCTACCAGGTCACAGTGGGAGCGGACGGCAACAGCAGCGACAACAGCAGCGGCAACAGCAGCCGCAAAACGGCAGCGGCAACACCTGAGGTAAAAATGATCCGTCCTGAGAGCAGGCAGGCACGAAGAGGAGGCGGGGCTAGTGAGGAGCGGGAGAAGAGACGTCCGCCCCTTGACTGAAGCCTAACATGCACAGGGGAAGCGGAACGAAGCTCCGCGCACCGATGAAACTTTTCGCGTGCGCGATTCAAAAAAATACATGCCGCCGAAAACCCCACAGAATATTGTCCCCCTTCCACCTCCAAATAAGCGGAGGCGAACGCACACCGGTGGCCGGACAAGAGCGTGTGCTTGTCAGAATGTCAGCCGGCAGTTCAACACAGCCGCAGTACTAGCCGAGATAACGAAAGGCGGCCCCACGGCCGCCGCACCTGAGGTAAACTGCGCTGTAACCCTCCCCCTCGAGCACCGCTCAGCTCTGCCCCACACACAAAGGAGCCGCAGGACTCACAGCTATGAGAGCTGTATATTGTAATCGACAATGAAGGTCAGGCAGAGGGGACAGCAGGATCAGGGCCCTAATGGGGGGGGGGGGAGGAACGGCTGCACAGCCACCTCACCAATCGACGTTTTCACCCTCTGTCCATCCAGCAGGGACGCCCCTTCAGCCACTGGCACCGAAGTGGCAGGGAGCTGGAGAGGGGCTTGCAGGCGGGCGACCCTTGTGCTGGCGGGATGCAGGGGAGCTGGGCTGCCCTGGTCCTCCTTTTCTTCTGTGGGGGAGGCAGCAGTGCGGATAGCCGCACTGGCGCAGCTCAACCCCGGGAAAACAGAGAGGTCTATTGCGACTCTGTTGTCCCTGTTGAAAAAAAGCAAAAAAATTGAAAATAAAAAATAAAATCTTTAGCAAAGACAGCTCTGCAGAGCAGAGAGTGTCTTGCCTCCTTGACACTAAGCAAAAAACTGGCAGTCTCTCTCTCCAGGCTGAGGGTATAGCTGTGGAGGAGGGGCTTAACAGTCTTCACTTAGTGTCACGCCTCCTAGGGAGATGAGCTATACCCAAGGTTTCCTGTGTCCCCCAAGGAATTGGGCGAGAAATTTTGCTTTTGACCGTCTTAAATTGTGTTCAAACGTATTTTGGTAAAGTTCGAATCTTAGGCCTCTGAGTTGGTTACTAATAGCTTGGGAGGGGTTTGCTTTGTCTAAAGATTCTAACTTTGTTATCTTTGCGCATAACTGTTCTGTGAGCATGCGTTTTTGCTTTTTTAGATCAGATGAGATACGTATGAGGTGACCTCTTATGAGCGCACCAGATTGTGGTGGGTTGGATGTCTGGAGTAGAATTATGTTTAAAATATTCCAGGAGTGCTTCTGTAATTTGGGATTGAGTAGAAGGTAGGGACAATTGGTAGTTGCCAAGGAATAAAAGGGGGATGATTGAATCGTTATGAAATCTGAGAAGATACTGGAGCATGGTCGGACCAGGTTATGGATCCTATACTAGAGGACGTAACATTTTGAAGGGTCCATAAAGCAGTTAATCCCTATGGGCTGAAACAGTTGTATCTAAGCTGGAATAGAGGACGCTGCCTTTATAGGCTGTACATCCGTGCCAGCCCTCACTAACCAGGTTCCATACATCTCACATACTAGTGGGGCACAAGATGCCAATTACCTGATCGAGATATATTTGAAGGGAGGCAGACTCACAGGGAACACATACAAATGAGGCACATCCAGGAGGCTGACGATGCAAGGCAATATTGCTACGTAGAGTCTTTCATCCTACATTGTAAGGAGCACAATCTGGAGATGGAAGCCACTTACCTCCATTTGTGATCTTGTTCGACACCAGCCGGGTTACTTCTGTGGCCACTGGCAATTCTCCGTCTTTGTCCTTAGAGGACACTGGAAAATGGAATTCCACAAAAAAAGTCCTGCCGGAAAAAAAAAGAAAAAAGGAAAAGACGACACATTACAGACTGCGACTCCGATCAGAACATATGGCCATGCTTACAGTTAATGGGGTTGTGTCACCTCACACATTGGTGTAATACGTATCTCTAGGATATGCTACCAATGTCAGACATTCTAGAACAGGCCCCCAGAGTGAACCAGACAGAACCAGGCATGCGCGGTGCACTTTCCATTCACTTCTAGGGGAGTTCTGAAAATAGTTGAGCGAGTGTGTTTGCCCATTTTCAGAAGTCCCATAGAAATGAATGAAAAGTGCAACGCGCAAGTGTGGCCACCGCTCCATTCACTTCCATGGGACTGCTGGAAGTAGCTGAGCCAGTGTTCAGCTATTGTTTGGAACTCCCGTATAAATGAATGGATGGCGGCCGTGCATGCGCTGTGCGTTGGCGTTCACCTTGGGGGGCTCCATTCTAGAGATAGTCCTAGAGGTAGGATCCGCACATGACATTGGTGGCATAGCCATAATGGAGGGTTTTTGTTTTTCCTGTACGATTCCTATGAGGGCAGAAATCACCATTACCAGGTGACACTTTCCTGCTCGTAGGTGACACGACTCACCGCTTGATGGCTGGTGCTGGACGTGGTGGTTTCCCTTTCCTGCTTAATTTGCTGGATGTCACCTGGTCGCTTTCTCGTTGGATCTTTAGGGATTGGACTATGACCCGCGCTGCATGCATACGACCCAAATGTGCAAGCCGATCAACACTCAAGTCAACCGCTTCAGATCTTGTCCCAGTTTTGCTTGGTCGCTCCGGGGATCTGCAATGTGACAGTATTTTGCTATGTTATTTAACACTCACCTGAGAAATTCCGTTCAGGTCCCGCTGCTCTGGTCTCACTTCAGCAAATGGCATTTACCATGTAGAGAAAGTTAATACAAGCCACTTACTAATGTATTGGGATTGTCCATATTGTCTCTTCTCTGGCTGGATTCATTTTCCATCACACTATACACGGCTCGCTCCCATGGTTACGACCACCCTGTAATCCAGTAGCAGTGGCCGTGCTTGCACGCCAGCCTGTGTGTGCTTCTATGGTCCCGGTTACTAGAGAGGCCAGTGCTTTTTTCTATAGTGTGCAAGCACGGCCACCACTGTTAGATTACATGGTGGACGTAACCATGGAAACAAGCCATATATCATGTGATGGAAAAATGAATCCAGCCAGCAAAGGAGGCAATATGGAGAATCACAATACATTAGTAAGCGGCTTGTATTAACTTCCTCTACATGATAAATGCCATTTGCTGAAGTGTGAGACAGCCCCTTTAGGATTCTGGTGCAATTAATTGTCGCCTTTCATTGCAGTAAGCCGGGGTTTAAATCACAAGACAATGTCAGGCGGCAAGGATTGGTCCCGAGATCAGCGCATATCACCCTGGGCCAGTAAATCCTCAAATGGAGCATTACAGAGCCCCCAATTAAGTCAATCGATAAGGAGAGCAACCCCTTGGGATCTGTCAGGAGCATATTCTCCTGTATATACACTGCCCAACCATTCCTATGGTCTACACCAGTAATCATGCGAGTAGTTTAAAGGGGTTGTCCTATGGGTATTTACAACAGGCTCAGAATGGTTAAAAAAAAATTCAAAGCAGAAGTAGTCACCTGATTCATCCCCTGGCACTCTGATGCTGTCACGTCCCCCGCCGGTGGTCTCTCCTCCCTGGTCCCTCTCGGCACAGAGGAAATGCCCGCTCAGCCAATAACTATCGACATGAGTGACCCATCTCGGCCAGTGATTGGCTGAGGGGTCACTTCCTGTGTGTCAAGAGGGAAGCCTCAGAATGGGAGGTGAGGCGGCTAAACCCTGGGGGGGAGGGGGGGGGGGGGAAATGAAGCCTCACCCATGACAAATGAAAGCATGTAAAGTGAAGGAATCCCATCTACAGTTACCTAGTGCTCTAGGACTAAAGAAATCACCTGGAGGAGAGTTCCTTCTCTGCGTCGCATGGAGCTGATTTACGCTCATCAGCCTTTTCAGATTTCACAGTTTTTGTTCTCTTCCTTCTTGATTTAGACAGATCGTCATCACTGACGACGTCGCTGGAACTGTCCTCCAATTTCTGCAAAAAAAATTCAAGTGGTAAAAGGTTCCCCTTTAAGCAGCCATACTTGCACATGGGGTATCCTGACAAGCGGACCCTCCTGGTCCTCACCGGTGCCTTGTAGAACAGATTCTCCAGCAGGCTCTGGTCATAGAGGGGATCGCCGAGTTCACTCTCGTTGTAGAAGTCACTATCTGCTATGGACTCGGGGGGCGAGCCAGTCCCATCCCAGAAGTGGCGGATGGACACAGGGGAGCTGACAGGGAAAAAAAAATAAAAATAAAAGCTGCATTGTAGATGCTGTCCTTGAGACTGGAGGGGTGCAAACACTGGGACCCAAAGTTAGAATCTTTGGGTCATTTTGATATAAAAAAAAGAAAGTTTTTATCAATAGTAGCCAATCAGACTGCAGCTCCTGTGAAGGTTTTATACTTAAAGTGTATGTCATAGGGAAATATCAAAAGTGAGACCTCCACCGATCAAACAAAGGGGAAGAGAAGCGTTTGCTTAAAGGGGTTGTCCCGGGAAAAATATTCTACAGTCTTCAAACCAGTCCCTGGATCTGAATACTTTTGTAATTGCTTGTAATTAAAAATTTAGCATAGCCACAGAGCTATTCAATAAAATGTATCTGTGTAGCGCCCCCTGCTGTTAGATTTTTTTTTTCTTATTTCTTTGACCTGCTCACTGAGGTGGCCGCACATGCTCAGTTTCATATTTCAACTACCTCCTGAGCTGTGATAGGAAGAGCATGGGCACGCCCTTGAGCTGTGATAGGAAGAGCATGGGCACGCCCTTGAGCTGTGATAGGAAGAGCATGGGCACGCCCTTGAGCTGTGATAGGAAGAGCATGGGCACGCCCTTGAGCTGTGATAGGAAGAGCATGGGCACGCCCTTGAGCTGTGATAGGAAGAGCATGGGCACGCCCTTGAGCTGTGATAGGAAGAGCATGGGCACGCCCTTGAGCTGTGATAGGAAGAGCATGGGCACGCCCTTGAGCTGTGATAGGAAGAGCATGGGCACGCCCTTGAGCTGTGATAGGAAGAGCATGGGCACGCCCTTGAGCTGTGATAGGAAGAGCATGGGCACGCCCTTGAGCTGTGATAGGAAGAGCATGGGCACGCCCTTGAGCTGTGATAGGAAGAGCATGGGCACGCCCTTGAGCTGTGATAGGAAGAGCATGGGCACGCCCTTGAGCTGTGATAGGAAGAGCATGGGCACGCCCTTGAGCTGTGATAGGAAGAGCATGGGCACGCCCTTGAGCTGTGATAGGAAGAGCATGGGCACGCCCTTGAGCTGTGATAGGAAGAGCATGGGCACGCCCTTGAGCTGTGATAGGAAGAGCATGGGCACGCCCTTGAGCTGTGATAGGAAGAGCATGGGCACGCCCTTGAGCTGTGATAGGAAGAGCATGGGCACGCCCCCTAAGCTGCAGCAGAAAGGACACGCCCCCTGAGCTGCCAGCTTGATATAAGTCTAGCAGAGCAATGAATGAATGTCATTCTGGTACACTCTATCCATCCTTGTATTATATGCTTTTCTTAATGGCTGCCAGGTAATAGGACACTTACTCTGTGGTGGAAATGACTGCCTGGCCAAGGATTCCCCGGCGCAAAAACTAGCTGTCCGCCAGTGAACAGCCGATTGCTGCAGAGGGCAATTCTTAAAGTATTTGTCTCTGATGTGAGAACACCTTTTAAGGGGGCCATCTTCACAGAATTTCATTGACAAGATGAGCTGATCTCATATTAACTCTTACCTGCCCAGCAGCAGCTCTATGGCCCGGGTATCACTGTTCAGCTCTAATTCAGGAAGAGTGTGGTCTGCGGGTGGCAGGATCCTACCGTTGCTCGTCAGAGATTTGTGGGCATTTAGGAGGTTGTGATCGATAGTCATTGGGAGGGTCTCAGGAGCTGCCCTAGAGGTGAACAGAAAGCTCAAATTTTAGGAAATAACTGTTAGACAGTGTGGATAAAAATGTATGATTTAAAAAATAAAAATAAAATAAAATTCGGAAATAGCAGAAGTTGCCAGAGCGGAAGGCTCTCCGGTAGATCTTAGGGGCTGGGTATTTGAGGCCTATAACCTAAACATATGGCCAGGTCCCTACTAATACCCTGAATCCGAAATGGACCTTATTAAATGTGCCTGTGGCTCTATTAGCGCATAAAACAGGTTTTTATAACCTGTCACTCACGTACCAAATGTGTCCAAGCAGGGTCTCATCATGCAGGGTGCCCGGCTGCAGCCGCCTTCCGACTAGAAATCGCCGCCCTCCCTTTCAATAGAGCCGCGTACCTCACCTCATCGCCGCCTTCGAAATCGTTCGCTCTCCTCAGCCAGATCCCGCGCGTGTGCGCACTAGGTATAACCTGATGCGCCCGTGCGGACTCCTGGCATCGGCCTTGTTGAGCGAAGTGCGCATGCACCAGCCGGCGCACTTCACTCAAACCTGCCTTGACCGCCCTATTGCAGCCATCCAACCTCTTACAGCCGGGTGCAAAGATGTTCGGAGAGCACAGGCTGCCTTTCTACAGAGGCTCCCTTTTGATCTATTTCTAGTCATACCTAGTGCGCACACGCGCGGGATCTGGCTGAGGAGAGCGGACGATTTCGGAGGCGGCGATGAGGTGAGGTAGGCGGCTCTATTGAAAGGGAGGGCGGCTATTTCTAGTCGGAAGGCGGCTGCAGCCGGGCACCCTGCATGATAAGATGTCCCCTTGGACACATTTGGTACGTGAGTGACAGGTTATAAAAACCTGTTTTATGTGCTAATAGAGCCACAGGCACATTTAATAAGGTCCATTTCGGATTCAGGTTATTAGTAGGGACCTGGCCATATGTTTAGGTTATAGGCCTCAAATCTCATGACAGAATCCCTTTAAATCTGATATTTTTTTTTTATATAAAATGCTTTTTGAGGAAAATATATTACCATCCAAAGGTTATTCCATCATGAAATAAAGATTAGTTTTTTAATTATGTAGAATAAGGCTGTATATGTTAAATTTTTCTGGTAAATAAATTCCATTAATCCATTCACAATGGGAGGGAAGAAATGCAAATGAGCTCTTAACAAGCTCTGCCTCTAATGCCACCAGATGTAAGGCAGCCGTCCTAGAAGTCAGTGTTCATCTCTTAAAATAAGCCTTGAGACAAGACTTGGATATTAAATAAGCCAGCACCTCATCTGCAGAGCAGAGAGTACTGGCTTAACTGGGTAGGAGGCCTGTGTCCGGAACAGCTGTCTGCAGATGAGGTGCTGGCTTATTTACTATCCAAGTCTTGTCTCAAGGCTTATTTTAAGAGATGAACATTGACTTATAGGACGGCTGCCTTCCATCTGGTGGCATCAGAGGCAGAGCCTGTTCAGAGCTCATTTGCATCCCTTCCCTCCCAGAATTCCAGAGGAACAGGTATGGCCTATAAGTCTGATTAAGGTGCTCTAAGGAGAGTTAGTTTCCCCCTCTGTCCATTCACAATGTCTTGCTCTTCCAGAGGTTTTTGTACGATTATTGGGCAGTTTCTCTGCCTACAAGATATTATCACAGATGCTTGGTTTACTTTTGCAGTTCTCAAAACTGAATTTGACTCAGCAGAGATCACATGCCTCTTCTTCACAGCAAAAATGTTATAACATGAACAGAGTTGAGAAAAAGACCTTAATCCTAACTTCCACAAACCTATGAATGCAGAATCAACCGAATATGAAAAGTTGTTATTCTAAAAATCTACTTGCATATTATAAGTTATACCAGCAAGAATTAGTCTTTATGTAGAAAACTAGGATTACAATGAAGCCTTACTGACTAGTGATTTAAATAAAATCCACCCTGCTGTTAGATCAATGGTGGTCCAACAACTGGGATCCCAACCAGTGGGGGGTCCAGTGTCCCGCATTTAAATGGAGTGTTGGTGGAGCATGCACACTGCCGCTCCCACTATGGGACTGGTTGTGACAGCACACGGCTATCTCTGCCAGTCTCATACAGATGAACGGAGCAGGAGTATGCATGCTTGACTGCCGCTCCATTCATACAGAGGAGACACAGTCCCGTTCTTGGGGATCCCAGGCATTGGACACCCACCGATCTAAGTTATCCCCCATCCTGTGGATAGGGATAACTTGTTATTACCCCCTCAACATAAAGTGAGAAGTAGCCAGATGCTCCTGATCACAGGTGGCTGAAGTGTATGCCATTCTGATCAGTCATGTGTCCCCATATCTGACATTCGACATATAGTTCACAATCTTCCGCCGCAGAGGGACATTCTCGCCCCCTTATAGGGGTCCAATGCTGTGCTGGAATAAAATAATGACTTGTGTCATTGATATACAAGCCAATCACCTGAGAGCTCGTGAGCTATAATGGTCTCTAACCGGGACAGGGGGCCGCTCCGACTCCACATCGATGTCAGTCTGGGGGTCTAATCGCAGAGCCGATTCAACCATAGCATCTCTCAGTTTGCTGCCTTGATCCAAGAGAGCTGAAATACAGAAACACGTGTTTTATTAGAATAAAAGTCTGACAATCAATTCTGACAACCAGCAAGGACACATTATAGTGTATGTATCGCAATCAGATAGAAGTGTCTGATTTGTACAAATGTGGCACAGATATGGAAATATTAAGTGATGGTCTGATTAGACACTGGGTCTTGCTATAAGGGTGTAAAAGTGCTTCCCTCACTGCCCTATAAAAAGGCTCTCAGAGGCTACTTTTGGGTAGTGTACCTCTTGGTTGGAGATCGTTGACTACTAGACATTGACCGCCAGCCACCATCACCTTCGTTTGCAGAGTTGTCATGAATGAGAACCCTGGACTGCTCTGGACTGGAACCGGGTCGTCTTTAGTGATGAAACCAGGTTCTGTTGGGTTTGAGTATGGTGGCCTCCTGGTGAGCGCTTCAATCCTGCCTTTGCTGCGAAGGACACACTGCCCCAACTACTGGTGTAGTAATCGGGGATCCATCGCATATGACAGTTGGTCACCCCTAGTAGCGATACGAGGGAGACTAAAAGCGTAGTACTACTTGCGATAACATTTGATGCTGCAGCTGACAATCCTACTCCGTTCGGGTGTGAATGCCGTCGCTGGCAGACCTACTCATTTCAATGGCAATTGTCGACTGCTTTACCTCTCCAACAGGTGGAGTTTTGGCGCTCGATGCTGTGGCTGAAACCACATTACCCCCATTCCAAGGTGGAGTATTTGTGATTGCACCTGATGCTGTTGCTGGCAACCTATTCAGGTCTGATGGCTCTGGTCAATTACATTACCCCCTTCATCGGGTGGTCTGGTTGTGCTGATGGCACCGCTGAGTCTTCTCAAAATTCTCCCATTTCCTCATTTAACAGGTGGAGCAGTTGTGTTATCTGTAGAGGCTATATCTGTCTAGCTTACCCGGTTTTCACGTGCATCGGGCAATCGCATTAACCCCTTCTCAGAGGGAATACCTGTTCTAAAGCTACATAGTGTCTCTGACAGGCATTCCCAGTTCTGTTTTGCACTGTGCAACTGCATCACACCCTTCCGCAGGCGCAGTATTTGTGCTGTCCAGTTTGAATTGTACCTCAGACAACCACATTCCCTCCCTTCAACAAGTGGGGTCCTTGCGGGATGCTGTCTCTGACGAGCCCCCATACTTCTGCCTCTGCTTTACCTCTGTCTATCGACAGGGTACTCCTTCTCCTGCTCCTTCTGACGAGTACCTGTCTGGTATTTATACCGTCTCCGCCAGGCAATCACGTGTTCTCTTGATAAAGTATATATGACAAGCCACGGCGGCTCTGCGTGCACCAGCAAACCGAAACGCCTTTCTCCTTAGGGAGTACTTCTGCTGTTTCTTCCTCTATACTCTCTATGGGCGAACTAATGGTGACATCACTGCGTGTTTCCGGGCCAGCGCGTGCGGTCTCTCTAGGCAGCTACATTTCTCTTTCTTTATGCAGCTGCCACCAGTCGTGAATAGACGGGCGATGGTCTTCCTACTGTCCTGGGTGTGATATGGCACGGCTACACTCTTACCACAAGCTCCTATTAGCCGCGTGACTGAATGGGCGCTACTGCCCTACTGTTCCTGCCCTACCGCATCACTGCTCTTCTTTTATAGCCTCCAGCTTACATGGGGGGCCTTCTCTACCATGACATAGATCCGTGAGAACGGGGGTGTTAAAGCGACTGCTTTACGATGCAGTGATAATGCTCTTTCAGAGAATCCGTTGATATCAGTCACCTCCATGGAGGACACCGCAGACGTTTTCTTTTGTACATGTACAGCTCACGGGGTGCTGTGATGTCTCCATTCTATTCTGACTGGCCTCCTTTCCACATCCCTCTCCTGATGCATCTTTTACATACAGTCTGGAACTCTATGGCCAGCCTTACAGATTGTGTTCTGGTTTTTTGTCCCTTCCCATGGTACTGCCTTGGAATGTTCCACGGTCTTCTACATCCCCCAATGTTTAGATGGAGAGAAAATAGGACTTTTTGTGCTTACTTGTGAAATCCTTTTCTCGCTGAGTTCATTGAAGGACACGGCTCCCACCCAGGTCATTGAAGGCGCTTACTGATGGGTCTCACCTGTTCTTGGTTCTGGTCCATCTCCAGTTCTGGCTGTTTGCTACTGTCTGTCTTCTGCTGCTTTACTGATTCGGTACAAACTGATTAGTTCCGTGCCTGAAGGAGGGTTATAGCTAGGAGCAGGTGCCAACACTTTTTTTCAGCTTACAGGTGAAACTCGAAAAAAAATTTGAATATTGTGCAAAAGTTCATTTATTTCAGTAATGCAACTTAAAATTAGAATATTGTGAAAAGGTTCAATATTCTAGGCTCATTTCCAGTCAGCTAATTAACCCATACCCCCTGAGCTTGTGACTTTGGGGTTTTCATAAGCTGTAAGTCATAATCATCCGAATTATAACAAATAAAGGTATTAAATATCTCGCTTTGCCTGTAATGAGTCTCATGTGTTCGTTTCACCTTTTAAGTTGCATTACTGAAATAAATGAACTTTGCACGATATTCTAATTTTTCGAGTTTCACCTGTAGTGTCACCTCCTAGTGGCAGCAGTTATACCCCAGGTCTTCTGTGTCCTATTTTGTCAATGAGTGTATGTGTCCAATGTGTACACAGCAGGGTTCAGCGGTGGACACAGGCATTGAAGGTCTCTAACCTGTAAGCAGGTCCTTGGCTGCAGGTCCAGTGGTCACATTGGAATAACCCTTGGTTTGATCAGCTGATCTCTCCTGTGTAAAAGGAATAACCGACGTCTTGTCCTTAGAGGGGAGTCTCTGAGATCTGTAACCATCATCACTCAGGGGATCTTCGGATCCTGTAACCAAACCTCGATTTGGTTCTGCGTTTTCCTTGAAGTACAAGTGGTCTCTGCCCCTAGAAGGCAAGGAATAAGTCAGTGCCGTGGAGGGCTATGCACTGTAAGAACTGCACGAGTTAGATGTTTCGGCTACAAATCTGCAGCAAGATCCATCTGCACAGAATTTGCTTACAATTTTAACCACCTAACAATTTTCCCCGAGTTCAGCTCGGGCTCTGGGAAAAGCACTTAACTGTCCTGGCCGAGCCCAGGGGAAGGGGGGGGGGGGGGCTGCTTTAGCTGTTCATATCTCTGGATTGGTAGCAACAAGAGACATGGGCATGGTTTGAAAGCTGGCATTCCAGACTTTTATACAAGATCAGACAGCATTAGCCCAATATAAGCAGGAGATATCACAGTTAGAAATCCAGTTGCGAACAAATGGGATAAAACCTGCTTTCACTTTAAGCTGTTTCCACTGCATCCTGATTTCTAACAGCGATATCTCCCCATGTAGTGAAGATAATGTTGTCATTCTGGTATTGTTTGAAACCTTGGAATGCCAGCTTTCAATCCAGGCCCATCTCTCTAGCGGCTACCAAATCAGAGATCTGAGCATCCAAAGCAGCTGCCCCTCCTCTCCTTCAGTCTGGAGCCGACAGCTGCAGGAGGAAAGGAAAAATAATAAAAATATATAGAAATTTGTAAGGGCCCACATAATAATGTTATTTATACTACACAGTGAACGCTGTAAATAAATTCCACAAAATAAGGTTAAAATTGCTGTTTTTTTTTTAATCTTTCCCCCTAAAAATAAAATAAAAGTTATGTACTACACTATATATACCCCAAAACGGTTCCTAAAAAATCTACTACTAATCCCGCAAAAAAAAAAAAAAAGTTATGACTGCTGGAACACAAAGGGGGAACATGTTTCTGGTCCTTAAAGGGGTTTTGCAGTTCTTTTAAACTGATGATCTATCCTCTGGGATCTGACACCCGGGAACCCCGCTGATCAGCTGTTTGAGAAGGCTGCGGCGCTCCAGGAGCGCCGCTGCCTTCTCTCGGTTTCCCTCAGGCCCAGTGACATCACGACTAGTATCAGTGGCCTAGGCGGGGCTAAGCTCTGTTCACTTGAATGGAGCTTAGCCGTGCCCAGGCATTATAGGGGATGGATAATCCCTTTAAAGGGAACCGGTCACCCGGATTTTGGGTATAGAGCTGAGGACATGGGTTGCTAGATGGCCGCTAGCACATCCGCAATACCCAGTCCCCATAGCTCTGTGCGCTTTTATTGTGGAAAAAAAACGATTTGATACATATGCAAATTAACATAAAAGAGTCATATCTTACTTGTGTGACCAGAGAAGAGTCATATTTTCAAGCTCTGACTCATCTCAGGTTAATTTGCATATGTATCAATTTTTTTTTTTTTTTACACAATAAAAGCACACAGAGCTATGGGGACTGGATATTGCGGATGTGCTAGCGGCCATCTAGCAACCCATGTCCTCAGCTCTATACCCAAAATCCCGGTGACAGGTTCCCTTTAAGTTTTATATAGTGCTTCTGAGCCACTGGCCCTTTAAGACTGAAGCCAGTCTTAAAGGGCCAATGCCATTAATAAGCAGCCCTTCAGCCACAGCAGACAGCACATTACCTGGGTGTGGCGGCCCTGCTGCTCTCGGGCCCTGTGCGGCCTGCAGACAGTTTGCTGGGCTGCAATCGGTGTCCTGATGGAGCTGTTTCGTGGCTGACATCGGAGTTGAGGATGGAGCCACTGTCACCGTTTTTCTCACACAGAGGCTCCAGAGCCACGGACACCTGGAGCGGAGAGACAGTTGAGGCGCAGCTGGCAGGGACGTGTAGTCAGACATCCGTTACAGCAAACCTCAAATGGTTGGTTACCTGTAGTTCTCCCAGTTTCTCCGATGTCGGGGAGACAATGGTGAAGAAGCCGCTGAGTGGATGTGTCGGGGAGAGCCGCGAGATGTCGCTGATCTGAGCACGACCGATAGCAAGGTGGTCAAGTCTGGTCAGAACTTCCAAAACAAGGGCCCCCATATCTGCAGAGGGTAAGAATAGAGAGAGCAGTGAGAGAAGTCCCCGCCACTATATATACCCCCTACTGCACGATGGGGGCTGCCAAATGCCAAGTCCCCTGCCCAAAAACAGTAGACCGCATTCAGCAGATTCTGGCTTCTCCAAGTGTAGGCCGGCGGCTCACCTGTCAGGTACGAGGTCAGCTGTTTGGGTCCGCAGTGCACAGCGTAGCGGGTTGTGGTTTTAACCTCCTTCTGATCAGTCTGTGAGGAGTCCCTGGGGTGGAAGATGGTTCCGTTGGTCGTCTCTCCCCACCATCGGAGCCTCACATGGACAGAACGCTGGGGTCTGGGGGTCGTCCATAGGATTTTACTGACGGTCACTCTCAAAATACAGCGAAGCTGACCCTCTACGAGCGGCGGGAGAGAGGTGGACGGAGCGACGTCTGTGGCCCCTGAAAAAAGGATCATCTTATGTGACGTAACATCAAAGTCCACGACCAGCACAATAGACCAATGTCCTCCTCCTCCATATTACACCAATGTCCTCCTCCATATTACACCAATGTCCTCCTCCTCCTCCTCCATATTACACCAATGTCCTCCTCCTCCATATTACACCAATGTCCTCCTCCTCCTCCTCCTCCATATTACACCAATGTCCTCCTCCTCCTCCTCCTCCATATTACACCAATGTCCTCCTCCTCCTCCTCCTCCATATTACACCAATGTCCTCCTCCTCCTCCTCCATATTACACCAATGTCCTCCTCCTCCTCCATATTACACCAATGTCCTCCTCCTCCTCCTCCTCCTCCATATTACACCAATGTCCTCCTCCTCCTCCTCCATATTACACCAATGTCCTCCTCCTCCTCCTCCATATTACACCAATGTCCTCCTCCTCCTCCATATTACACCAATGTCCTCCTCCTCCTCCATATTACACCAATGTCCTCCTCCTCCTCCTCCTCCATATTACACCAATGTCCTCCTCCTCCTCCTCCATATTACACCAATGTCCTCCTACATATTACACCAATGTCCTCCTCCTCCTCCTCCATATTACACCAATGTCCTCCTCCTCCTCCTCCATATTACACCAATGTCCTCCTCCTCCATATTACACCAATGTCCTCCTCCTCCTCCATATTACACCAATGTCCTCCTCCTCCTCCATATTACACCAATGTCCTCCTCCTCCTCCATATTACACCAATGTCCTCCTCCTCCTCCTCCATATTACACCAATGTCCTCCTCCTCCTCCTCCTCCATATTACACCAATGTCCTCCTCCTCCTCCATATTACACCAATGTCCTCCTCCTCCTCCTCCATATTACACCAATGTCCTCCTCCTCCTCCTCCTCCATATTACACCAATGTCCTCCTCCTCCTCCATATTACACCAATGTCCTCCTCCTCCTCCTCCTCCATATTACACCAATGTCCTCCTCCTCCTCCTCCTCCTCCATATTACACCAATGTCCTCCTCCTCCTCCTCCATATTACACCAATGTCCTCCTACATATTACACCAATGTCCTCCTCCTCCTCCTCCATATTACACCAATGTCCTCCTCCTCCTCCTCCTCCATATTACACCAATGTCCTCCTCCTCCATATTACACCAATGTCCTCCTCCTCCTCCTCCATATTACACCAATGTCCTCCTCCTCCTCCTCCATATTACACCAATGTCCTCCTCCTCCTCCTCCATATTACACCAATGTCCTCCTCCTCCTCCTCCTCCATATTACACCAATGTCCTCCTCCTCCTCCTCCATATTACACCAATGTCCTCCTCCTCCTCCTCCATATTACACCAATGTCCTCCTCCTCCTCCTCCATATTACACCAATGTCCTCCTCCTCCTCCTCCATATTACACCAATGTCCTCCTCCATATTACACCAATGTCCTCCTCCATATTACACCAATGTCCTCCTACATATTACACCAATGTCCTCCTACATATTACACCAATGTCCTCCTCCTCCTCCTCCATATTACACCAATGTCCTCCTCCTCCTCCTCCTCCTCCATATTACACCAATGTCCTCCTCCTCCATATTACACCAATGTCCTCCTCCTCCTCCTCCATATTACACCAATGTCCTCCTCCTCCTCCTCCATATTACACCAATGTCCTCCTCCTCCTCCATATTACACCAATGTCCTCCTCCATATTACACCAATGTCCTCCTCCATATTACACCAATGTCCTCCTCCATATTACACCAATGTCCTCCTCCATATTACACCAATGTCCTCCTCCATATTACACCAATGTCCTCCTCCATATTACACCAATGTCCTCCTCCATATTACACCAATGTCCTCCTCCATATTACACCAATGTCCTCCTCCATATTACACCAATGTCCTCCTCCATATTACACCAATGTCCTCCTCCATATTACACCAATGTCCTCCTCCATATTACACCAATGTCCTCCTCCATATTACACCAATGTCCTCCTCCATATTACACCAATGTCCTCCTCCATATTACACCAATGTCCTCCTCCATATTACACCAATGTCCTCCTCCATATTACACCAATGTCCTCCTCCTCCTCCATATTACACCAATGTCCTCCTCCTCCTCCATATTACACCAATGTCCTCCTCCTCCATATTACACCAATGTCCTCCTCCTCCATATTACACCAATGTCCTCCTCCATATTACACCAATGTCCTCCTCCATATTACACCAATGTCCTCCTCCATATTACACCAATGTCCTCCTCCATATTACACCAATGTCCTCCTCCATATTACACCAATGTCCTCCTCCATATTACACCAATGTCCTCCTCCATATTACACCAATGTCCTCCTCCATATTACACCAATGTCCTCCTCCATATTACACCAATGTCCTCCTCCATATTACACCAATGTCCTCCTCCATATTACACCAATGTCCTCCTCCATATTACACCAATGTCCTCCTCCATATTACACCAATGTCCTCCTCCATATTACACCAATGTCCTCCTCCTCCTCCATATTACACCAATGTCCTCCTCCATATTACACCAATGTCCTCCTCCTCCTCCATATTACACCAATGTCCTCCTCCTCCTCCATATTACACCAATGTCCTCCTCCTCCTCCTCCTCCATATTACACCAATGTCGTCCTCCTCCTCCTCCATATTACACCAATGTCCTCCTCCTCCTCCATATTACACCAATGTCCTCCTCCTCCTCCATATTACACCAATGTCCTCCTCCTCCTCCATATTACACCAATGTCCTCCTCCTCCTCCATATTACACCAATGTTGTCCTCCTCCTCCTCCATATTACACCAATGTCCTCCTCCTCCTCCATATTACACCAATGTCCTCCTCCTCCTCCATATTACACCAATGTCCTCCTCCTCCTCCATATTACACCAATGTCCTCCTCCTCCATATTACACCAATGTCCTCCTCCATATTACACCAATGTCCTCCTCCTCCTCCTCCATATTACACCAATGTCCTCCTCCTCCTCCTCCATATTACACCAATGTCCTCCTCCTCCATATTACACCAATGTCCTCCTCCTCCTCCTCCATATTACACCAATGTCCTCCTCCTCCTCCTCCATATTACACCAATGTCCTCCTCCTCCTCCTCCATATTACACCAATGTCCTCCTCCTCCTCCTCCATATTACACCAATGTCCTCCTCCTCCTCCTCCATATTACACCAATGTCCTCCTCCTCCTCCATATTACACCAATGTCCTCCTCCTCCTCCATATTACACCAACGTCCTCCTCCTCCTCCTCCATATTACACCAACGTCCTCCTCCTCCTCCTCCATATTACACCAACGTCCTCCTCCTCCTCCTCCATATTACACCAATGTCCTCCTCCTCCTCCTCCATATTACACCAATGTCCTCCTCCTCCTCCTCCATATTACACCAATGTCCTCCTCCTCCTCCTCCATATTACACCAATGTCCTCCTCCTCCTCCTCCTCCATATTACACCAATGTCCTCCTCCTCCTCCTCCTCCATATTACACCAATGTCCTCCTCCTCCATATTACACCAATGTCCTCATCCTCCTCCTCCTCCATATTACACCAATGTCCTCCTCCTCCTCCTCCATATTACACCAATGTCCTCCTCCTCCTCCTCCTCCATAATACACCAATGTCCTCCTCCTCCTCCATACTACACCAGTGCTTGAAGTGGGCCGGAACGCGGCGGTACTCAGTACCGCCACTTCCAAAAATTGCCCTGGAGAGTACCAGCACCTCTCCGTGCGCCCAGTACGTGGGTTTCCGGTACCGGAGCGCAGGGCCGGCCTTTGGGGTGTGCGGGCTGTGCGGCCGCACAGGGCGCCATAGTAACAGGGGCGCTGGGCGGCCGACAGCTCGCAATGTAATATGCGGCAGGCGAGGCTGAACTTGTGTTCTCCCTCGGGGCGCCCCCTCCATCTAGCCCTCCCCTGTCTGACCTGATTCGTTCCTCCTCCCCTGTCTGACCTGCCTGCTGCCCCC
The DNA here is from genome assembly GCF_905171765.1 of Bufo bufo. Lineage (NCBI taxonomy): Eukaryota > Metazoa > Chordata > Amphibia > Anura > Bufonidae > Bufo > Bufo bufo. The sequence continues at coordinate 686,614,863 of NC_053391.1, forward strand.
GCCGCTGCCAATAAGAAGAGAGACGGGAGGAGGAGGGGAGGGGCTGTGGCCACTGCGCCACCAATGAAGATAACTGACCTGAATACAAAAACAGGAGGCGGGTGCCGGAATCAAATAGCCGACAGCCAACCTCTGTGACAGGGAGCTGCGATCAGCTGCAGTTGAGTTAACCCTTCAGGTGCGGTACTGGAGGGGTTAATTGTAGCTGATCGCAGCTCCCTGTCACAGAGGTCGGGTGCCGGCTATTTGATTCCAGCACCCGCCTCCTGTTTTTGTATAAGAAACGTTTGTGGCACAGTGCGCCCCCCCCCCCCCCCCCCAACACCCCAGTATAAGAAACGTTGGTAGGCAGTGCGCCCCCACCCCCCCCTCAGTATAAGAAACGTTTGTGGCACAGTGCGCCCCCCCCCCCCCAACACCCCAGTATAAGAAACGTTGGTAGGCAGTGCGCTTTCCCCCCCAAACACCCCAGTATAAGAAACATTGGTGGCTCAGTGGGAAGTGCCAGTGAGGGTTAAAAAATAATAAAAAATTTTTAACTCACCTCCTCCAGATGATCGCGTAGCTGCCGTTCTCCTGTTTTCTTCAAGACCTGTGGTGACGTCACTGAGCTCATCACATGACCCATTACCATGGTGATGGATCATGTGATGCTAACAGTGATGTCACCACAGGTCCTTTGACAGGTCATGAAGAAAGAACAGAAGACGATCAATTGGAGGAGGTGAGTTAATTATTATTTTTATTTTTTAACCCTCATTGGCACTGCCCACTGCGCCACCAATGATTATTATATTGAGGGGGGGCCCACTGCGCCACCAATGATTATTATATTGAGGGGGGGCGCACTGCGCCACCAATGTTTATTATATTGAGGGGGGGCCCACTGCGCCACCAATGTTTATTATATTGAGGGGGGGCGCACTGCGCCACCAATGTTTATTATACTGGGGTGATGGGGGGGCGCACTGCGCCACCAATGTTTATTATACTGGAGTGTTGGGAGGGGCGCACTGCGCCACCAATGTTTATTATATTGGGGGGGCGCACTGCGCACAATGACGGGTTAGGGAAATTTCACAGCAGAGTGCGCATGCGCTGGGAGCCTCGCCGGCGGTTAGGGAAAAATTATGGGCCAGTGCACAGGTGCGGTGATCGGATGGATGTTCTCAGCAGGACACCGGCCGACACTGCGCATGCGCTGGGGGGTACTGGTACAGAGAGGAATTAATGTGTGTGTGTGTGATGAGTGGGGGGGGGGTCTGATGTGCAGGGGGGTACTGGTACAGAGAGGAACGAATGTGCGGTGGTGGGGGGGGTACTGTACTGGTACATAGAGGAACTAATATATATGTGTGTGATGGGGGGGTCTGATGTGCAGGGGGGGGGAGCACCGGCGCCTAATAGAGTACCGGCACCTCTTTTGGCCCACTTAAAGCACTGTACTACACCAATGTCCTCCGCTATCAGTCCTCGCTCCTCCGCCGCTCCCCTCTCCCGGCCTCACCTCTCTTTTTCCCGGCTTTCCCACTTTTACTTCCCCGGCTCTTCATCTTGCTTCCTCGCTGTCATATCGTTTTCCCCGCCGTCGCCACACGGAAGCTTCTCTCCCGTCTCCTGGCAACCACAAACTGTGACTTCCGCCTCCGTCCGCGGCATCCAATCAGGAGCGAGCAAAGCTTAGCCCGCAGGGAGTTCTGGGAGTGACCGTTGGAACTTGCCGGTCACGTGATCGCTATACGCCTTCTGGGATTTGTAGTTTTTCTGTGGAAGTCACAACTACAAGTAAACAAAGTGCTTTTGCTTTGTCAGAAAGCTCCGGGCACCGAGTGTCCCGAGTTTATACTGCCGATAAATGGCAGTGGGGTGAGAACTTGTCATGTTATTATTTCAAGTGATCCACTGGACCCAGGAGGTCAAAGGATACGATTTCAATAGTCAGAGACTATATTTCCTGTTTCTGGTCTTTTCACAAATTTTCCTTTTAAAATATAACTTTTATTTCTCTTTTAATAAACAGATTAGTCACAAAAACATATATTTAAAAAATGCCATATGCTGGGCAAATACTAGTGGGGGACTTATGAGCTTAGCGTCCACTGCCTAGTTATATGTAAGCTAAGACGTTGGTTATCTCTAGCAACAGTTTGCGAGATGCATGTCTGTAATGTCAGCCGACATCAGACACTTTTAAAGCTATCGCTCTTTGGTTTAAATACCCTTCCTATAGCGCTATGTCTGCCCCTGTAAGGTGCTTGTGTAAGCGGCGTCTGCAGATCGCCGTTCAATTAATGATTTCTTTTGCCCTGCATAATCTTTAAAAATTATTGGTGCAGCTCCCCCAACATGTTTCACCGCGAGATGCGGCTTCTTCAGGGGGGTAAGGAGCTACTAGCTAGTAGCTCCTTACCCCCCTGAAGAAGCCGCATCTCGCGGTGAAACATGTTGGGGGAGCTGCACCAATAATTTTTAAAGATTATGCAGGGCAAAAGAAATCATTAATTGAACGGCGATCTGCAGACGCCGCTTACACAAGCACCTTACAGGGGCAGACATAGCGCTATAGGAAGGGTATTTAAACCAAAGAGCGATAGCTTTAAAAGTGTCTGATGTCGGCTGACATTACAGACATGCATCTCGCAAACTGTTGCTAGAGATAACCAACGTCTTAGCTTACATATAACTAGGCAGTGGACGCTAAGCTCATAAGTCCCCCACTAGTATTTGCCCAGCATATGGCATTTTTTAAATATATGTTTTTGTGACTAATCTGTTTATTAAAAGAGAAATAAAAGTTATATTTTAAAAGGAAAATTTGTGAAAAGACCAGAAACAGGAAATATAGTCTCTGACTATTGAAATCGTATAACTTGTCATGTTGCAGCCATAGCCTAGTAGAAATCAGTGGGGACACTAGGTTCTGCTGTCAGGGGCCAGTATTGCACTGAATAAAGGTGGGCATCAGAGACTAAAACCTTTACATTAACCCCTTTAGGATTGAGACAAGTTTGGCTTTAATCTTTTAGCTTTCTCCTGGTTTCATTCCAAGAGCCAGAACTTTCCCATTGACATGACTTCGATTTAAAGGGGTTGTCCAACAACGAAAACGTATCCCCCTATCCGCAGGAAAAGAGATGTGTCTGATCGGTGGCGCTCTGACCACTGGGGCCCAGTCATACATGTGTGCATGCCACTCCATTAAAACTGGGAGCATGGGTCCCTGCATTTATGATCATTGGGGTCCCAATGGTCAGATCTCCACCAATCACACACATCCCCTGTTCTGTGGATAGGGGATATGTGTTGTCTTCATGGGACAACCCCTTCAAAATGGTTTCATGAGGAAACCAGACAAGCCCTGGAATCTGCCTGCAATGAAGAATCCGGCACCACCACTCCTTACCCGGCTGCAGCGGTGATATCATGTCGAAGACACATGACCACTGGGACCAATCACTGGCCTCGTCAGGTGACCACTGAAGCCACGTGTTATCCACTACAGCCCGGCCAGGAGTGGCGGTGCAGGATCTGTGAGGTAGGTACATACTTGTTCTTTACTTCAGCCGGATCTACAACCCCTGAGGGAACGCGTCATCAGAAAATGACCTCACGTTTTTATGTTTAACATATTTTTAAAGAATTTTTCAATATCTATATTTCAACAAGAACCATAAAATCCTGCAGTTTTCACACTGTCCACTAAGGCTAATAATAAGCGCTCCTTCTTGGTCTGTACAGATCACTTTACTGTAGTCATCTGCTTATCTGTCAGTCCAATCCTGCCTGTAATGATATCACCTCTGTGTGAAGATAAGACAGGATCCTCCATTCAAAATAGGTGATAGTCAGAGCTTATCTAGTCTTTCCTTGTACAATGACCTCCGCACAGGTCACAGAGCCTGCCCAGAAAACTCTCCCATAGGAGTCACTGAGGTCCCCTCCTGTCTATTGTGTCTGTGGTCCATGGGGCTGTCGTAAAGTGTGTAAATGCTGTTAAGAACAGATCAGGCAAGATGGCCGCCCCCATAATCATGTTTAGGAAATAGAATTTAAAAAAATCTTAAAATAAAGAGAGATCAGAAAAAAAGGAGATGTGTTGTTATCTAGTTTTAACTGGCAGAAAAAAAATTGGGGTGACACATTTCCCTTTAAGGGTAACAAAACTTTTGTTGAAGTTATTGATAAAATGTCACTTTTTCTAATATACTTTATTAATGTGTTTCTTATTTTTAATAGGCTCCCCTTCCCCAAAAGCTCACAGTTTGCGGTGCGCTTAAAATCCACTTTTCTATACACCGCTGTGTACAGTGTTTGCAGTTTATCAATGGGATGGCAGCGCAGTAAGTACAGGCAGGGGCGCACATTGCTTCTCCTGCCCGTGCCCCCCCGGAGGTTTACTAAATGCTGGCATAGCACATGGGTACCCTGTAACAATATACTATGCTAGGATTAGCAGAGCGGCTCCTGCTCCTGACCTGGCGCTCACATGTTTACAGGGTACCTTAGTTAACCTCCGGGGGTGGCAGGAGCAGCAATGTGCGCCCCTGCCCATACTTACTGCGCTGCGGTCCCATTGATAAACTGAAAACTCTGTACAGTGCTGAGCCCCCTCACTGCTTAGATTACATGGACTCCATTGACCGCGGCATCTTAGGCATTAAATGGCCAGGATTGGAGTCATTTCCTATCTCAGCCTTTTTAGGGGGGTATCGGCTGTGTAAGCCATCCCCATACTGACCAACATTCTTGTTGGTAAATTTGGTACATTGAAGCCCCACCTCCCACATGGGAACACCCGCTTCTGGGTGGGCTTACATAAGACTAGCCTATTTTCAACCTGGGATAGCCTGGATTTGCTGGGATTGTCATATAGTCCCAGTCTCAAAGCGCTTGTCCCACTTTTATGGCTTATCCTTTGTAAGGTGGTGTAGCACCAAGCACTGGGAGAACAGGGTTAGGGGGGCGTTCGCATCACCGCTATTTTTCCATTCTTCTGATAGAAACATAGAACGTGTCGGCAGATAGGAACCATTTGGCCCATCTAGTCTGCCCAATATACTGATCTGTCAGAAGAACAGAAAAAAATGGTTCCTGTAAAAAAAACGGATCCTGTGCATCGGTTCTGCACATTTGGCATCCGTTTGAGCCATTTCCGTCTGAGATCCGTTATCTTGCATGCAGGACTCAGACAGAAATGGCTCAAACGGATGCCAAATGTGCAGAACTGATGCACAGGATCCGTTTTTTTTTTTTTTTTTCCTGATCAGAAGAATGGAAAAATAATGGCTGCCTAACCCTGGCCCCTGTACTGGAAGCTGAGACAGTGACCGTGTGGAGAGGCGGCCATGCACATTGCAGGTTATGGGAAGAGATGAGCAAGCTTACGCAACGTTCCGACTTTAAAGGGGTTGTTTAGGTGTGTGGTCTCTCCTGATCGGACCCTGGGGGTGTGGAGAGGCTCGGCTGCATGCTGGGCGCTCAAGATAGCCATTAATGAGAGGAGTCATGTAACCCCACTGCCGAGCATGCCAAGTCGAGGTCCTACTCTAGCGCGGTTAGACATCGGAAGGCGTCGCATGGAGGGGTTTGTACTGAAAAAGCCGCCTCCTGGTGCTCAAAGTTGCCTGCCAGCAAAGGTATAAAAGTATGAGTGAGGAGGAAGGTATCATTTTAAAATGCAGGATCACCCCTACCAGGCCATGTGCCAGCTTTAGGGGTGATCTGGTGACATGTCAGCACGCCGGGGATACAGAATGATTCACCGTCAGTGTGAATACAGCAGGAGCGCAGAGCAAATGTATATCCATAGAACAGATGTTATTTTCTAGAAATCTATAGGAGCCTTTAAATGTACAACTTCATTAAGGGTCCATTCACACGTCCGTTGTTTCTTTCCTGATCTGTTCCGTTTTTTGCTGAACAGATCTGGACCAGATCTGGACCCATTCATTTTCAATGGGTCCTGAAAAAAATCAGACATTGAGCTGTCCGTTTTTTTCCAGGACCCATTGAAAATGAATGGGTCCAGATCTGGTCCAGATCTGTTCAGCAAAAAACGGAACAGATCAGGAAAGAAAAACGGACGTGTGAATGGACCCTAAATAAAGTGCATTTGAAAAAATGTTCCCTATCAATGACCCAAAACATTACAGGGAAAAAAGTGCTTACATTTGTAAAGAATAATAAAGTTATTGTAAAAGTTAAAAAAGCAAGAAAAGCTGTCATTTGCATAGCTCCATACTAAGAAATGTGCTGCAATATTTAAAAATAAGGGGGAGATTTATCAAACTGGTGTAAAGTAGAAATGGCTTAGTTGCCCCTAGCAACCAATCAGATTCCACCTTTCATTTTTCACAGCTCCTTTGGAAAATGAAAGCTAGAATCTGATTGGTTGCTATGGGCAACTAAGCCATTTCTACTTTACACCAGGCCTCTTGCACAGGAATGTATTCGTTCTGTGCCGTGCATTGGGGACCGCAATTTGCAGTCCCCAATGCATGGGCAATGTTCATGCGGCCGCCGGGACGGATCCAGACCCATTCAACTTGAATGGGTCCGCGATAAGATAGAACAAGTTCTATCTTTTTTGCGGAACGGAACACCACGGAAGCACTCCGTACTGCATCTCTGGATTTGCAGAGCCATTCAAGTGAATGGGTCCGCATCCGTGATGTGGAATGCACACGTGTATTGCAAACAATACGGCCACGGCGGGGGGGGGGGGGGCAACGGCCATGTGCAAGAGGCCTAATTGCTTACTTTTGTATAAATAAAGTTGAAAAGCTAAAAAAAAAAAGACAAGAAAAGCTGTCATTGTTTACATTTCTCGATACTAATAAAGATATTGTAATATATTTTTTTTAAGTGTTTACTTTTGTATAAAAAATTATTAAAGGCATCATTTTGTTTTATTTTTTATTTTTTTTACAGTAGTTTGATTTGGAACATACAGGACGTCATTATACAGATAGATCAGCATTTTCAAATGACCAAAACCAAAACGAATAAAGAAAATCCTAGAGCAAAAACAGTCGCATCTCATCTGAAATCAACTTATTAAAGTACATCAATGATATACGTACTATGATATAGCATATCAATCAAGTATAAAAGAGGACATTTAGGGAAGACAGATCCAGGTGTGACAGACACAAGAGGAGACAAGAAGGGAGAGGAACAATACAAAAGGCAATATTCATCCCAGGGGCCCAAATCTTGTCAGTATGATACATAGTCCTCAAATCTTTTATCCTAATGATCAGATCTGTACTGGACGGGGCCACAGATTGTTCCAAAACTTCTAGCTGCTGTTAGACTATGAATTACTAGTTTGAAATGGTGTCTCGGAGGAGCCAACTGTAATACATTAAAATAGATAGAGTAGGGTGTCTAAAGGAAATTTAAAGGCTATGGACAGATTTAAAGGCTAAGGATATGTAGATTATATTATATTACATTTTTAAAATTGGTCTTTATTACAAATATGGCGTCCTTTTTTCTGTACAGAGCTGAGATGCTCTAGTAGCAGCCTTTGGATTTTCTCTGTTTTCTGTCAGACCAGGAGCTGACGGACTCCTTATCTCTACTCTCAGACATTATAAACACTCATTATAACTCAGTTCTTATCTTACTGATAAAATGTGGCTCAAATAAGTGTTTATGACCTCTTAGGCTGGGTTCACACCTGAGCGTATTCGATAAGCGCTTTTTACAGGCGTTTTTATCGGGCGTTTTTGAGGCGTATTTTTGGGCGTTTTTGTATTTTGGAAACGCGCGTAGTACGTGCGTTTGTGTGATTAACCACAGAGGAATCCAATGAAAAACTGCCACAATACGCGCGACAATACGCCCCAAAGAAGCTCCTGTACTTCTTGGGGCGTAGGGCGTTTTACAGCGTGTTTGTACGCGCTGTAAAACGCTCAGGTGTGAACCAGGCCTTAGTAATTTAGAGATAAGGGTTATTAGAGGACTGGCACAAAGTGAAATTACGATTCACACAGCTAGAAAAACAGTTAACCCTTTGTGACAGAATGGCTCAATATGTTTAATAAAGACCTATTGAAAAAATATATTTTTAGCCAAAAATGATTAAAATTCAATCATAAAAATAAAATTGCCTCTGAAGGTGTATATAGCCTTTAATATGAATCACCCTATGTATAAGATCCCAGACTATTGGGGTCATTTATCAAACTGGTCTAAAGTAGAACTGGCTTAGTTGTCCTTAGCAACCAATCAGATTCCACGTTTCATTTTCCAAAGGAGCTGTGAGAAATGAAAGGTGGAATCGGATTGGTTGCTATGGGCAACTAAGCCAGCCCTACTTTACACCAGTTTGATAAATGACCCCACATGTGCTAAAAGGGACGTTTTATCCCACAAGACCAAGAAATATATGGCAGTGTTCCCACCTCAGTCTGGCAGGAGGGGACGGGTTAATGCCATGTAATAAATGCCGGGTGTGATACCAAAACATTAACTATTTGTATTGGTTCTCCTTGTAAGCAGTGAAGACAGATGTCACCGCAGCGCTCTTCCCTATGCTCCGCCATATATCCTCCGAAAGGGGACGATCCAAAAAGGTTCCCCGCCTGTTCATATACCCATGTCTAGGGAATACAGTAGACAGGGGAGAGGATGAATGTGTGAAATTAACCCCTTCTCGAAATCTGTAGGGGGAGAGATTTTATTGGTTCTGATTTACAGGGAACAATGTGCTACAGGGAACAGGCTGGAAGGCATGCTGGGGCTGGAGGCATCTGAGCAGGGACAGAGCCTGGGACCGCGGTGGTACATAGGTAGACACCGACAGCTGACCACCGCCACTACCTGTCCTGCAATGTGGCTGGACGTGGACAATGATGAAGGCGGACAGGGAGGACAGTGCTTCCTGAACACGGAGCACAGGACCTCTGTGGTGAACAGAGAGACATTGGTGACCAGCTACTGCTGTAGGCATGGGGTCATTTGATGGATGCAGTAGGAATAGAATATAAAGCCTGCATAGCTGTAAAAAGGGGACCCTTTAGACCAAATGTAGTGAGGGTGGTAAACATACGGCCAGTTTAGGCGGTCAAACGCCTTTTCCGCATCTAAACTTAAAAGTATGGCCTGGGTTCAGTCTTATTGGCCACTTCTATAACGTCTAAGGCACGTCTAGTGTTATCTCCTCCTTGCCTACAGGGTACAAAACCGACCTGATCCTTATGAATAGGCTGAGGTAACCAATAAGATGATCTATTGGCCAACATTCTGGTTAAGATTTTGAGTTCTGAATTAAGAAGGGGGCGATAGGACGATAATTAGAACAAATTTAGGGCGTCCTTATTGGGTTTAGGAATTAATATGATGAAAGAGTGGAGCATCGTCTCCGGAATCAGGCTACCCTGATAGGGAGGACATATAGGGGATCACGGTGGACTGGAATGTTCTATAATATATGTAAGTGAGACCATCTGGACCAAGGAGCCTTACTAGCAGGAAGTTCTTTTATGACTTCTTCTATTTCCTCAGTTGTTACAGGGTTATTTAAGGCTTCACGAGCCTTAGAAGAGAAAGATGGTAATTTAGCATCTTTAAGGAATTCCAATAACAGTTGAGTTCTAGTATTAGGCTATTAGGTAATGCATCAGGTAAGGGGTATAATTTGTCAAAGTCATCATAAAAATATGTCAGAGATCTTGTAGGCGTCATAAGTTATTGAACCAGTGGGTGAGTGTAACGCATGAGGATTACTCTGGACTGCATTATCCTTAAATTGTTTAGCTAAAATATTGTGGGCCTTTTTGCCCCTTTCATAATACACTAAAATCTTCTGGAATATAACAACATTTTATCCACTCTTCCAACGGCCAATTCTTTTAGTTTGTAACTAATAGTGAGTATACAGCAGAGTATTGCACGAGAGGGTTTATTTTGAAGGACATTTCCAAGTCTTTGGGTTGGGATTTTATGATAGTCTCTTGGAGGGCAAGGCCTCCTTTTGTACGAGGGGCCTAAGGCTATACAATGACCCCTCATAACCACCTTGTGAACTTCCCACAGAGTAGACAAGGAAGAGACAGAAGGACCATTAGTTGCCAAATAGTCTGATAGGTGGGTCCGCAATTCTGCTTGACATTGAGAACATTTAAGAAGAGACATGGGTTTGACCTATAGGAGACTTTAGAGTTATGGTTATAGGCGCATGGTCCGACCAGGTAATAGGGCCGATTGTTGCATCAACCAGAAGTCTGAGGGCAGGGATGTTACCTAAAGAATAATCAATACGGGTATGCGTGTCATGGACATTAAAGTAAGACGGTTGATTCTCCAGAAAAAGAGTACATTTACAGATAACATTTCTGGAAAGTTGTGATTGTGTAACCGTTGGTCTTGCCTGAGAACGGGGAAGTCCATCCATAATTTCAGAAAAAACAACATTGATATTGCCTCCAATAATCAGGGCAGATGGGGGGGGGGGGTTGAGACTTGAAAGCTTTAGAAAAACCTTGCGCAAGAATTTGATTTGAGAAGTGTTGGGTGCATAAACAATACAGAATATTAGGGGTGTGCCAGGTAGGGTAGCTTGTAGAATAATGAATCTACCCAGGGGATCTATAATAGAAGAAACCACCTGTATGGGGCAAGTCCTAGATAGCAGAATGGCCACCCCTGCAGAAGCAGAATATACTACCAGATAGTGTCTAAAGGCAAACCTCAATGAACCACTATGATCAAAGTGTGTCTTCTGTAGAAGGCTGGGTTCACACCTGAGCGTATTCGTTAAGCGCTGTTTACAGGCATTTTTGAGGCGTATTTTGGGGCGTTTTTGTATTTTGGAAACGCGCATCGTACGCACGTTCTTGCTATTGACCACAGAGGCGTACAATGAAAAACAGAGGTGTTACGCACGACAATACGCCCCAAAGAAGCTCCTGTACCTCTTGGGGCGTAGGGCGTTTTACAGGTGAGAACCATGCCCATAGGGAAACATTGGTTTTTGCCTGTTAATCGTTTTACAGCGCGTAGGAACGCGCTGTAAAACGCTCAGGTGTGAACCTAGCCTAAAGGCTATGTCTGCTTGGAGAGAGCGAAGTTCACTAAGAACCAGTCATTGCTCACCATTAGAGTTATCCAGAATAAATCAAAAATGAAACCGCAGCACTCGCCGGTCTTCAATTCATGCTGGTTTATTTACCAAACATTGCAACATTTCGATGAAACCAGCGAGAATTGAAGACCGGCGAGTGCTGCAGTTTTAGGCTTCTTGCACACGACTGTATGGCTTTTTCTGTATTTTGCGGTCCGTTTTTCACGGATCCGTTTTTCAGTTTTTTTGTTTCAGCAGTATTTTCCGCATCCGTTCCGTTTTGCCATTCCGTTTGGTTTCCGTTTGTGATCCGTTTTTTACGGATCGCAAACGGAAAAAATCAGGCTGGGCATAAAATTTTCAATAGATGGTTCCGCAAAAAACGGGGCGGATACAGAAGTCATACTGATGCATTCCGTATGCATTCCGCCTTTTTGCGGACCCATTGACTTGAATGGAACCACGGATCGTTATTTGCGGGCAATAATAGGACAAGTTCTATCTCTCAGCGGAACGGAAATACGGAAACGGAATGCCTACGGAGTACATTCTGTTTTTTTTTTTTTGCGGAACCATTGAAATGAATGGTTCTGCATACGGACCGCAAACGGAAACGGAAAAAGGCATTATTTTTTATTTATTCTGGATGATTTGTGGATGCTACAGACTGGTATCCAACACTGCGGGCACCGCCACCATAGAGACTTTTTGCTATAGATTTGTAAGTGCTGCTACTTTTTTTCTTTTTTGTACCATTTGTGTTAAAGAGGACCTCTCACCGCTCCTGACATGTCGTACTTTTAGTCCGGCTGCCTCTCGCCATGCGCTGCCGTGCTGACGCCGGAACTCCGCCACCATTATAGTCAATGGGGACGGAGAGGCAGTTCGGGGGCACAGGTGAACTAGCGGCAGGGGAGTCCGACAGGCTAGACTTACTGAAACTAGACTTACTGAAGGTTAATAGCAATTCATTCATAACTTCTAGTAGAAATAATAGAGGAACGGCACAACATAGAGACATAAGAATAGATGCTCCAGGATTGTTATTACATGGGGAATGCATAAAGCTATTAAAACAGACATGTCAGGGGCGGGGAGAGGTTCTCTGCCCCTTGGCATTCAAGGACACGCACTTAGCCAGTGTCCATTTAGAAGGATGTACCTGCTGATGAAAAAGCGTAACCTGTAGGTATCTATCCATTCAAGTACAGAACTCCACCAAGACTGTATGCACAAAAAAGAACCAGCGCTGCCTAATAGATTTCTGCAAGGATGAGGAGCACCACCTGAAATGAGAAACTACCGATGAACCTCCAGCAATCAGTATTAAAGTCTCGGAAAACCCTTTTAATGTCGTCAGGAAATATGCAGTGTTTTTCTTCCGGACGATTCTCAGTATATTTGCTGGGTTGCGGCCGGATCTCCACCGATCATCATTATAGTTGATGGGGATGGACGACGATGTTAAAGCTTCTGGCAATACCAGAACAGCCTGCCGGATACATAGCACTAGTGTAAAACTCCGTCTTCAGTCTTTCCCGAGGCCGGTGACCACACGTTCATCTGTCAAGTGGCCTAGGAGCAGCTCAGCCACTATACAATGTACGGCGCTGGGCTCGGTGAGCTGATCGGTGGGGGTCCCAGGTCGGACCTCTACTGATCAGATACTGATGACTTATCCTGGGAATAGGATAACAGTATTTATTTCTCGGAAAACCCTTTTAAGTTATTGTAGAAGTTACAAAATACAAATAAAGTTATTGCAATATCGTAAGGGGCAGATTTATTAAGACCAGCGTTTTAGTCACCAGTCTTAATAGAGGCCCACAGCTATCGGAGGATAGAGACGCCGGCCTCTCCATAACTTCGGCGCATTCAGCACCAGTTCTAAATGTAAGACAGCTTCCTTGCTGTCTTACATTCAGACATTTGTCTACTCCTGAAACAGGTGTAGAAAATGGTAAATAAGACCTGACGTGAGCGGGGTGAAGTCGCACATAGCGACACAACTAACCTAATAAAGGTGTATTTCAGTATAAATAATGACCCCCTAAGTGTTTACTTTTGTATAAAATAATAAAGTTATTTTAAAGTTAAGATGGGGACGGCGTTTGGCCGCAGAGCTTGACGCACATGTCAGCGTGAGCTCTGCCGAAGACTCAGAGGAAGCGAGCTCCATAAGCTACTTTAAATACATGCAAGATAAGGAAAACTAATCGAGAAAAGTCCAGAGACACCCCAGGAATACAGAGGACCACTTCTAACCAAGGGGACATGGAGAGATTCCTCAAAAGAGGAGCTTTAGCAGCGAGGTCCGAATCCAAGATGGCGCCAGACGAAGAACCCTCGACACGAACAGAGCAGTTGGACTACTCTGCAGACTCAGATGGAGGCCGAGAGAGTGATGCTGAATCACTCCCCACACAGGAAAACCTCACGGTATCCAGAGCCTTCATAAAGGATGTTCTGGGAGAAGCACTGGCCCCGCTGAAGCAAGACTTACAAGACTTTAAGAAGGACCTCAAACAGGTTGGTGAACTGGTGGAAGCGTTGGAAGCGGGTCATGAAGGGATTATAGCATTCAACACAGCGGTCTCCCACAGCCTTGACCATGCACAAGCCCATATGAACAACCTAGTCGAGGACCAAGATAATCGGGGAAGGAGGAATAACTTACGCATCAAGGGCCTCCCCGAGTCTATACCTCCAGATTCTATAATGGCGTCGCTATTGGAACTTTTTACAACCCTGCTAGGTCCAGAGGCGCCAGACGACCTCACCATGGATCAAGCCCACAGAGCACTGCGTCCGCCACCAAAACCGCAAGAACCACCTAGAGACGTCATCTGTCGGATGGTTAACTATCAGTCCAAGGAAAAGCTATTGAAAGCAGCGCGTGACAAGCAACCACTTACCTGTTTTGGGTCTACCATTTCCTTCTTTCAGGACTTATCACCTATGACCTTGCAAAAGCGCAGAGAGCAGAAACCCCTCTTAGAAGTGCTCAGATAGCGAGCTATCACCTACCGCTGGATACACCCATTTAGGCTGCTAATAAATGCCCCAGGCCGCGAGCTAGTGATCAGAACCCCAGCCATACCGGTGATCCCAACTTGGACACCCACTGTCACTTCCAGGCCACAACGACAGAGAAGAAATATGGTGAAGATGACCCCACGAAGACTACATACGGAGCCGGCGTGACTGACCAACTTAGCCTCTTCCGTATCTATTACTTTAGTTATGGGTTTTCTTCTCTGTTGGTAACAGAAGACCATTGTAAGTCCTTGCGATTAAAAAGGGTTACCCATAGGGCCTGTGTTGTTGATGAATACATGCCATTACACATACTACCTGCTACATCTATTACTCTTATACTGATGTTAGATATTTAGGCCCTAGGGTGAGCAATGGTCATATGCTCGCATTAGTGAGCCTTGCTATAGTTTTAACTTTACCCCCCTCCTCACCTCAGATACCTATCTTTAACACCACCGAAATAGGACAATGTTTTCTGTCTTATGTGAGGATGATATATCTGACCAGTTTATTCAATTGTTCTATTGTTTTATACCTTGCATACCTTTTTTACCTTCCCTATTTTTCCCTTTTACCCTGATATCTGTTTTTCGATTTTGCAGAGATTCTATAGCAATTCCTGGTGTTCGCTCTGGTACTCCATGGATACTGTAAAGATTTGCTCATGTAATGTGAGAGGCTTTTAAACACAGACCTAAAAATGTTTGCTAAAATGATAACATTAAAGGGAACCTGTCACCAGGATTTTGTGTATAGAGCTGAGGACATGGGTTGCTAGATGGCCGCTAGCACATCCGCAATACCCAGTCCCCATAGCTCTGTGTGCTTTTACTGTGTAAAAAAAAGGATTTGATACATATGCAAATTACCCTGAGATGAGTCAGGGACAAGACTCCTCTCAGGGACAGGACTCCTCTCAGGGACAGGACTCCTCTCAGGGGCAGGACTCCTCTCAGGGACAGGACTCCTCTCAGGGACAGGACTCCTCTCAGGGGCAGGACTCCTCTCAGGGGCAGGACTCCTCTCAGGGGCAGGACTCCTCTCAGGGACAGGACTCCTCTCAGGGACAGGACTCCTCTCAGGGACAGGACTCATCTCAGGGACAGGACTCCTCTCAGGGACAGGACTCATCTCAGGGACAGGACTCATCTCAGGGACAGGGCTCATCTCAGGGACAGGACTCCTCTCAGGGACAGGACTCCTCTCAGGGACAGGACTCATCTCAGGGACAGGACTCATCTCAGGTTAATTTGCATATGTATGAAATCGGTTTTCTTTACACTATAAAAGCACACAGAGCTATGGGGACTGGATATTGCGGATGTGCTAGCGGCCATCTAGCAACCCATGTGCTCAGCTCTATACACAAAATCCTGGTGACAGGTTCCCTTTAAGACTGAAACGTCTTCTCCCTCACATCATAAATAGTAAACAAGTAGGCTTTGTTTTGGGGAGAGAGGGGAGAATGAACACCACACGTTTACTACATATCATTAACCATGACTCTCGACGTTCTGCGCCTTTAGTCCTGTTGGGTACAGGCTCCGAAAAGGCGTTTGATCGCATAGATTGGATTTTTTATGCAACGAACCTTACATAAGTTTGGGATCCCGGATCAGTTTATTTAATCTATCATGGCAATGTATGAGAACCCTTCCGCTAAAGTTATGATAAATGGCACTTTCTCACCTCCCTTTAAAGGGGTTATCCCATCTTAGACAATGCTAGCGATATGCCCCCACTGTCTGATATGTGCGGTGCACCTACAAGGAGAACGGAGCGGAGAAAGTTGAGGAGGGCGCATTTTACGGAGAATTTACGGAGCATGTCCTATTCTTGTCCGCATTTGCGGACAAGAATAGGCATTTCTATAGGGGTGCCGGCCGGGTGTATTGCGGATCCGCAATGCACTACGGACGTGTGAATGGACCCTTACTCATTGCAATAAACAGAGAGATAGTTTTTGACCCACCTGTGTGTCACTGTCTGTCTCTACCACGCGTGGATATTAACCCTCGGGGTACCTTGATTTGGAGCACCAGAGTGTATCTTAAATGCTTTAATTAAAGCAACAATAGGCTATGGTTTTGCACTGCGACTGCGACAAGACAGTTACAAAAAATACAACCAAGATGGATTTTTCTGTGACTGTCGCGTCGCAGCATGTCACATGTCGCAGTGCAACACCATAGACTATCATTATAAAAATTGTCGTGCAACATCAATGTCACGCGACACATGTAGCAGCGTAGTTGTGCCCTATGTGTCGTGCGACTTATTGTCGTGTAGCCCTGGCCTAAAGCTGACCTACAGCAGTGAAAACGGCTGGGTTGTTATGGCAACCTGATGTGAAACTGTGTGTATGTGGAGACTAAGGGCCTGCGAGCTTCTATTGGCTGATAAGGGACATGTGACCGTGTGTATGGCAGTTGGGATATGAAGAGAAAGACTTGCAGGCTTGTATTGGCTAATGCAGGTGATTTTTTGGGAATATCTCAGGAACGGTACGTCCTAGAGAGCTGAGACCCCCACAAGGGATGTGTATACCAAGTTTCGTTGAAATCGATGGTTGCGTTTTTGAGTGATCGCGGAACATACACACATATATACGTCCTTCTTTATATATATTGATTATTGTTTTCTGATTTGTCCGTAAAAAATGTTGGCTGTCCGTGATTTTGAGATACGTTGTCCAGAAAAAAGAAAAATTCTGGTTGGCAAGCCTGCAAGAAAAGTTATCATTGTTCGCATTTCTCCATAATAATAAAGTTATTGCAATATTTTAAAAAAAACTGATTCGTTTTGTATAGAATAATAAAGTTATTGTTAAAAAAAAGACAAGAAAAGCTATGGTTGTTCGGATTTCTCCATACTAATAAAGTTACTGCAATATTTAAAAAACTGTTTACTTTTATACAGAACAATACAGGTATTGAAATATTGTAAGACAAGAATTCCTGTAATTGTTCGCATTTCTCTGTGCTAATAAAGTTATTGCAAAATTTCAAAAAGCGTTTACTTTTGCATTGAATAATAAAGTTATTGTGAAAAAAAAAGACAAGAAAATCTGAACAAATCAGGACGCGTCTCCCAGCGTACTCTGCGCCGTGACGTCAGATATGGAGGCAGCAATTAGTGGGTGGGGCTTGCTGTCTCCACGGAAACCTCCAGTGGCTGGTGGGCTGAGGCCTGCAGGGGACGGTTACAGTGACGGTACGTCTGACGGGTGGGCGCGGGGTGATGTTTACGGGGCGGGGGCAGTGTGACCAGGAGGAGCCCCCCCTCTATAGAGGATAGAGTCTGTGTGGGGGAGGGGATGATAAATAAGAGCATGAAGTGGTTTATTATAGGAGTCTATTATATCAGGGGGTGATTATAATGACATGGGGGCTGTTATAACGGTTTCTCAGGGAATGTGTGATTGGGGGAGGTGATCGCTGGCACCGAATGAGAACTCGGGGGTCTCCACTTCTTCGCATGAATAGAACTGCATGTAAACCCTGTGTAAGGAGCCTCAGCTGTTGCAGAACCTCTTGGGGGGGAAAGGAGTGTTTGACTGATATGAAGCTGTTGCTTAAAAAAAGAGGTTCTGCAGCAGCTGACCTGTATATTATAAGCTGTAATGTGGGAGCAGGATTCACACTCGTGAAAGATGGTGGTCGTGTATAAACGCCCGGTCACCTCAGAGTCCGGTGCCCCCCGCTGCCTGCGCACGGTTCAGGGGAGCGGTGGCTGTCCTCCATTAAAAACAAGAGAAGGTGCAGAATGTGTCAGGCAAGCGACACCTGGGTATGTCCTAAATGATGGGAGTCATTCATGTCTGTCACATGGTGTATAGTAGAACTGGCTTAGTTGCCCATAGCAACCAATCAGATTGACCCTTTCATTTTCCAACGGAGCTCTTAAAAATGAAAGGTGGAATCTGATTGGCTGCTAGGGGCAACTAAGCCAGTTCTACTATTCACCAGTTTGATAAATCTGACCCTAGGAGTCCTGCTGGGTCTCGCTAGTAAAAGCCATGAGGCTGTAAACTGTGCCCATGTATGTGGGAAAACTCTGGACCATTCCTTTAAGATTTCACAACAGGAAGTTCATTGCTCCTTGCTGTTAATTCTGAGGTTCTGCAGCAGCCGAGGTGTGCACTAGGAGGTTCTGCAGCAGCCGAGGTGAGTATTACAGTAGCCGAGGTGTGCACTAGGAGGTTCTGCAGCAGCCGAGGTGTGCACTAGGAGGTTCTGCAGCAGCCGAGGTGTGCACTAGGAGGTTCTGCAGCAGCCGAGGTGTGCACTAGGAGGTTCTGCAGCAGCCGAGGTGTGCACTAGGAGGTTCTGCAGCAGCCGAGGTGTGCACTAGGAGGTTCTGCAGCAGCCGAGGTGTGCACTAGGAGGTTCTGCAGCAGCCGAGGTGTGCACTAGGAGGTTCTGCAGCAGCCGAGGTGTGCACTAGGAGGTTCTGCAGCAGCCGAGGTGTGCAGCACATTATTCGCGCTCCTTTTCTTCACGCCGCTCATGGCTGACATTCATATTGTCACATACAGTCAGGACTCCAGATGGCGACCAAAATGGTCACCAATGCGACTTTGAATTTACAAATGGCGACAAGACTTTTTAGTCTTGTCGCCATTTGCGACTAGACCCGCAGCTCTGCCGTTGAATACAGCGGCGGGGCACAGGAGCTGATAGTTCTCTGCCCCGCCGCCGATGTTCTTCTCAGCAGCGCAGTGGAGGAGTCTCTCCCTCCCCCCTGTGCTGCCGCCGCCGCCAATAAGAAGAGAGACGGGAGGAGGAGGAGGGGCTGTGGCCACTGCGCCACCAATGAAGATAACTGACCTGTTAATACAAATACAGGAGGCGGGTGCCGGAATCAAATAGCCGGCACCCGACCTCTATGACAGGGACCTGTGATCAGCGGCTGTTAACCCTTCAGGTGCGGTACCTGAGGGGTTAACTGCAGCGGATCGCAGCTCCCTGTCATAGAGGTCGGGTGCCGCTATTTGATTCCGGCACCCGCCTCCTGTATTTGTATTAACAGGTCAGTTATCTTCATTGGTGGCGCAGTGAGCCCCCCCAACACCCCAGTATAATAAACATTGGTGGCGCAGTGCTAATCAGGGCTAAAAAATAAAAAAAAATAGCATTCTTTAATACAGAATGCTTAGTAGGTCAATTGAGGGTTAAAATTTTTAAAAAAATGAACTCGCCTCCTCCAATTGATCGCGTAGCTGCCGGTCTCCTGTTCTTTCTTCAGGACCTGTCAAAGGACCTGTGGTGACATCACTGTGCTCATCACATGGTACATCACATGATCCATCACCATGGTAATGGACCATGTGATGAGCTCAGTGACGTCACCACAGGTCCTGAAGAAAGAACAGGAGACCGGCAGCTACGCGATCAATTGGAGGAGGTGAGTTCAAGTGATGCGTGAAAATCACCGCTCATGTTTACAGCCCCATAGAAATGAATGGGTCGGTATTCAGTGCGGGTGCAATGCGTTCAACTCGCGCATCGCATCCGCACGGAATACTCGCCTGTGTGAAAGGGGCCTTATCCGGGGTTACAGTTCCGAGGATATGAAAAATATCCTCCCGGGGTCTACAACAATCCTTAAAAATTGGCCGATTCTTCCGATTTCTCATACACCATCTCGATTGTGCGGCAAAATAGTATCCTTTAAGGAAGGGGACAGATAATCCTCCTTCTTGTTCTTTATTATATGGATACTGTAGTTTAATTCTGACCCTTTTGCGACCCCCATATTAGTTTGTTAAAGAACATGTCTTCAATCATTATCGGGCTCGCGTTCAGTACATATAATAACCTCGGTAGGGAAGTCATTTTTAGAAGATCTCTACGACTGAGGGAGTTTTAGCCACTTTCTCCTTTACTTTATTTACCATTGGGGAGATATTCAGTTTCGTGTAGTTCTCCAATTTCGTCCCGATATGAATACCAAGATACAGCAAAGAATCAACTGGGTTTAGGATACAGACCCTAAAATCCTGACCCGAAGGCACCGGACATTTTAGCGGAAGGCATTTAGTTTTTTCCCAGTTTACCCCATAACCGGATAGATATCCAAAGTCCTCTATATTTCCCATAAGCCTGGGTAAGGTGACATATCCTTTTTTCGTCCACATATAGTCTTATTTTATCACCATCCCCCTCACAGCCAAAACCCAATATTTCCTCATCTGCTCAGATTTTTCATGCAAGAGGTTCAAGAAAGAATGAAAAGAGCCGAGGGGAAAGGGGGCATCCCTGACGTGTTCCTCGTGTTGGGGAGAGCGGCGATGAATATTCCCCATTAATACGAATTCTGGATACAGGGTTCCGGTATAAAATCTGAACCCATCCAGAGAAGTAACTGCCCATTTTCATTCGGGTCATCACCTTCCAAATATCTCCTATGCGGCGAGCGCCGTAACAGAAATAAATAAATAAAAACCATGCGATCCGCCATTTTTTTGTCATCTTGTCACCCCAAAAAATAGGATAGGACTGTTCTATTATGGGCCGAACGTTTCATAAAATGCTAAATGCACGCGGCTTTTTTTTTTGGTGTTTTTTTTTTTTTTTTTTGCGTGGTATTGAGTATCGCAATACTTTTTTTATGGTGACAAAAGCGAATTAAAATTTGGATTCGGTTTCGATTTGGCTCCTAAATTTTTTAGTTCAGGAGCCAAT
Source organism: Bufo bufo (assembly GCF_905171765.1). Lineage (NCBI taxonomy): Eukaryota > Metazoa > Chordata > Amphibia > Anura > Bufonidae > Bufo > Bufo bufo. Next base: position 686,635,659 of record NC_053391.1, read on the forward strand.
GGCTACTAGGTGTTTATTTTTTTTTAGTCTGGAGCACTGTCTGATGAAGCCAAGGTTGAGCTTTTTGGCCATAATTCCAAAAGATATGTTTGGCGCAAAAACAATACTGCCCTTCACCAGAAGAACACCATCCCCACAGTGAAGCATGGCGGGGGCAGCATCATGCCAAGGGGCTGTTCTTCTTCAGCTGGAACTGGGGTCTTAGTTAAGCCAGAGGGAATTCTGAACAGTTCCAAATACCAGTCAATATTGGCACAAAACCTTCAGGCTTCTGCTAGAAAGCTGAACATGAAGAGGAACTTCATCTTTCAGCATGACAACGACCCAAAGCATACATCCAAATCAACAAAGGAATGGCTTCACCAGAAGAAGATTACAGTTCTGGAATGACCCAGCCAATGCCCAGACCTGAATCCGATTGACAATCTGTGGGGTGATCTGAAGAGGGCTGTGCCCAGGAGATGCCCTCGCAATCTGACAGACTTGGAGTGTTGTTACAAAGAAGAGTGGACAAATCTTGCCAAGTCAAAATGTGCCATGCCCAAAAAGACTGAGTGCTGTAATAAAATCAAAAGGGGCTTCAGCAAAGTATTAGTTTAAGGGTGTGCACACTTATGCAACCATATTATTTTATTTTTATATTTTTTCTTCCCTCCACCTAAAAGATTTCAGTTTCTTTTTCAATTGAGTTGTACAGTTTATAGGTCACATTAAAGGTGGAAAAAGTTCTGAAATGATTTATCTTTGTCTCGTTATTTTACATCACAGAAAGCTGACATTTTACCAGGGGTGTGTAGACTTTTTATATCCACTGTATGTCACCCTCTCCGCGTCGTCTCATGTGGCAGCTTCTTGTCTTCCTCAGAATATGTCTGCCTTGGAAAAGCAACTATACGTGGGAATGTTGCCCCCAAGACCACCCATGCCTGGAGGCCTGCAGTCCGGGTCCAAGATGAGGATGGGGTAAGAGAAGACGCGCCGTCCCTGTGTATATAATGGGTATTTGGTCTGTTCTTCTGGGATTTGATGACTTTTTTTTTTCTTTCCAGGCCAGGAAGGAAGCGAGATTTCTCCCCAGTTCCCTGGAGCCAGTATTTCGAGTCCATGGAAGATGTGGTCGTGGAGAGTGAAACTGGCAGAGATATATCCTTTACTGTGTAATGGGGGTGTAGACTGCCCCCTATTTATTACCAGAGGAGAAAAATTGTGTGTGTGAAGCTGACCATAGACAGACCGCCCCCCCATGTCATTATCGTATACAGACCCCCCTCCTCCATGTCATTATCATATACAGACCCCCCCCCCCCCCATATGGTCCTCCAGAGCCCCAGAGGCTTTATGAGGACATGTAGACAGAGGTCGCCCCACTTAATCATGAGTGTATGGGACGTATCGTCATCTCATGGAGGCCTTGGCCCAGTCCCTTCCTTAACTGGGAACACAGCTTCCGTATTTACAAGAGCGGATCCGAGGGGCCGGTCCTGCTGCTTCTTCACGGAGGGGGACATTCTGCCCTGTCCTGGGCTGTGTTCACTGTGAGTATAGATATGGAGGCTGAGGATTCAGGAGGACAGGGCACAGAGTGGTACAGGGGATGCAGGAGGCCATTGATGGAGGAAGATGTTTAGGAGAATGAGCCGGGATCGGCAGGGAGCATGCAAAAGGAGGGTCACAGGGGTGTGAGAAGCCATGATGGAGATCAATGGAGCATGTTGGGTATGGTCACAAGGGTGCAGGAAACCATGATGAAGGTGAAGTGGAGCATGTTGGGTGCACGCAGAAAGCCATGATGGGGGTAGAGGTGAAGTGGAGCATGTTGGGTGGGTTCAGGGGTGCAGGAAGCTATGATGAAAGAGTTGAAGTTGAGCACGTTTGGTATGGTCACAAGGGTGCAGGAAGACCTTTTGGAGGTATGACTGTAGTGAAGAATGATGGGCGGGATGATAGGGGTGCAGGAAGTCATTATGAAGGTGCAGTGGATCGTTTTGGGTGGGGTCAGAGGGGTGCAGGAAGACATCAGTAAGAAGATCAGACTAAGTCTTGTGTAACCACCGGAGCGCTGTCCTTTTTCTCCTTCCAGCCAGCAATCATCGGCCGGATTCAGTGCAGAGTGGTTGCAGTAGACCAGCGAGGACATGGTGAGTGCCCGGCCCTGACAGGAATATGTCTGCACTCGTCTCTTTGTCCCTGTTCTAGAATCTGGTTGTTGGAAATAATTTTTACATGTTTGTTTTGTCTTTCAGGAGAAACTAGAGTGAAGAACCCCGATGACCTGTCAGCAGAGACCATGGCCCGGTGAGTCTGGGGCGCACCTATAGGTGCCTGACAAATGCTTCTTTAGTCCTCCTCATCAATATGGCTGCCTCTACCTAGTTTCGTGTCCCTATTACAGTTGTACCCAGCACCTCGGTATTGGTCGGACATCTCAGCCCTCATCTTCAGCAGCCATTCTCTTACATGACTTTATATGTCAACAAAGTATGATGAGGTCAGGCGGCACTGCGTGCTGGTCGGTGGGTGCTCGATTTATGCGGATGTAATTTATATGTCAACAGGGACATTGGGAGTGTGGTGGAAGCCTTGTACGGAGACCTCCCTCCTCCCATCATGCTTATCGGGCACAGTATGGGGGGAGCCATTGCCGTCCACATCGCCGCATCTAATCTCGTCCCCAGTTTGCTGGGCCTCTGCATGATCGACGTTGTGGAAGGTGAGTGCCAAGGGTTTGTAGTATTTCAGCCATTCAGTGGTAGTCTGCAGTAATTCCTACAGTTTTGGGTTAAGGGCATCTGTCAGCAGTTTTGTCCCTATGAAACTGGCTGACCTGTTACATGTGCACTTGGCAGCTGAAGGCATCTGTGTTGATCCCATGTTGATATGTGCCCGCATTACTGAAATAAACTATGTTTTAATATATGAAAATGAGCCTCTAGGAGAAATGGGGGCGTTACCGTTACACCTAGAGGCTCTGCTCTCTCTGCAACTGCTGCTCCCTCTGCACTTTGATAGGGCCAGGCAGTGATGGCGTTTCCCTGCCTGGCCCTGACAATCAGTGCAGAGGACGCGGCAGTTGCAGAGAGAGCAGAGCCTCTGGTTGTAACGGTAACGCCCCCGTTGCTCCTAGAGGCTCATTTGCATACAGTTAAAATCTTTTTTTCTCAGCAAGGCGGGCACATATAAACATGGGACCAACACAGATGCCAGTTTCATAGGTACAAATCTGCTGACAGATGCCCTTTAAAAGGGGTTGTCTCTCTTCAGGAAATGGCATTTATCCTGTAGACAAAGTTAACACAAGGCACTTTCCATATTGTCTCCTTTACCGGCTGGATTACATTTTCCATTACATTATACAGTCGTGGCCAAAAGTTTTGAGAATTACATAAATATTGGAAATTGGAAAAGTTGCTGCTTAAGTTTTTATAATAGCAATTTACATATACTCCAGAATGTTATGAAGAGTGATCAGATGAATTGCATTGTCCTTCTTTGCCATGAAAATTAACTTAATCCCAAAAAATCCTTTCCACTGCATTTCATTGCTGTCATTAAAGGACCTGCTGAGATCATTTCAGTAATCGTCTTGTTAACTCAGGTGAGAATGTTGACGAGCACAAGGCTGGAGATCATTATGTCAGGCTGATTGGGTTAAAATGGCAGACTTGACCTGTTAAAAGAGGGTGATGCTTGAAATCATTGTTCTTCCATTGTTAACCATGGTGACCTGCAAAGAAACGCGTGCAGCCATCATTGCGTTGCATAAAAATGGCTTCACAGGCAAGGATATTGTGGCTACTAAGATTGCACCTCAATCAACAATTTATAGGATCATCAAGAACTTCAAGGAAAGAGGTTCAATTCTTGTTAAGAAGGCTTCAGGGCGTCCAAGAAAGTCCAGCAAGCGCCAGGATCGTCTCCTAAAGAGGATTCAGCTGCGGGATTGGAGTGCCACCAGTGCAGAGCTTGCTCAGGAATGGCAGCAGGCAGGTGTGAGCGCATCTGCACACACAGTGAGGAGAAGACTTTTGGAAGATGGCCTGGTGTCAAGAAGGGCAGCAAAGAAGCCACTTCTCTCCAAAAAAACCATCAGGGACAGATTGATCTTTCATAAGGCAAAAATGATAACTAAGTGGCTCGGGGACCAAAACGTTGACATTTTGGGTCCATGGCCTGAAACTCCCCAGATCTTAATCCCATTGAGAACTTGTGGTCAATCCTCAAGAGGCGGGTGGACAAACAAAAACCCACTAATTCTGACAAACTCCAAGAAGTGATTATGAAAGAATGGGTTGCTATCAGTCAGGAATTGGCCCAGAAGTTGATTAAGAGCATGCCCAGTCGGATTGCAGAGGTCCTGAAAAAGAAGGGCCAACACTGAAAATACTGACTCTTTGCATAAATGTCATGTAATTGTCGATAAAAGCCTTTGAAACGTATGAAGTGCGTGTAATTATATTTCACTACATCACAGAAACAACTGAAACAAAGATCTAAAAGCAGTTTAGCAGCAAACTTTGTGAAAACTAATATTTGTGTCATTCTCAAAACTTTTGGCCACGACTGTACACTGCTTGTATCCAGGGGTTATGACCACCCTGCAGTGCAGCAGAGGTGGCCGTGCTTGCACACTATAAGAAATATTGCCGACCTCTCTGGTGACTGCAACGGTGGGAGCGCACCCAGGCACACATCCGCAGCAGCTCCTGTCCCAGTTGTAACCCCTGGAAACAGGAAGTGTATAATGTGATGAAAAAATGTGTCAGGCCAGCAAAGGAGGCAATATGGAGAATCACAATACATTAGTAAGTGCCTTTTTCTACATGATAAATGCCATTTGCTGAGGTGAGAGATCCCCTTTAATGGTATCAAATAGGGATGAGCGAGTCGATTCGCATAAAAGTTCGCTCCAATTCGGTACCACTTGGAACCAAACCCGAGTTCGGGAAATGTTTTTTTATAGACTTCGCGAAGCAATAACTTCAGCTCATCGGAGCCAATACATTCTTATACTGTACGGAGCTCCTGCTCCGTACAGTATTGGAACCAGCTTTTATGAGAATCGGATGTTCCATCCGAAGTTGATTCGCTCATCCGTAGTATCCACATGATACTGGTCTTTAATGAACATGGATACACTCATACTTTAAAAAACCACTTCCTATTTCTCAGGCACTGCAATGGACGCTTTGAACAGCATGCAGAACTTCCTGCGCAGCCGCCCCAAGACCTTTAAGTCGCTGGATTGCGCCATTGAGTGGAGGTCAGAAATCACTGATTTAATTTTGCGCCATTGTGGTTTCATGTATCAGAATGTAGGCAATAACTCTTACTACTTTCTTCAGCGTGAAGAGCGGTCAGATCCGGAACGTGGACTCGGCCCGGGTCTCCATGGTGGGACAGGTTAAAAAGTGAGTATTTAACTGAAAATGGGCAGTAGTGCAGCCTGCACCTCGGAGCTCATCTAAAGCCTGCCAGACGCTAGCGTCTCCCAACATCTCCTTCCTCCATATGCAGACTTGGCTTGGCTGAGCATGCATGTTTATCTCAATGGTGCGCCCTGCTGCCGCGGTTCTTCCGGGTCTGACATCCTTGGCAACATCACATGAGCGTCCCAACCAGTCGATGCAGTGATTTATTCCCCCTCCCCCCCCCCCCCCCTAGTAATGTCATGGCTGTTGTTGCTGTACACATCGTGCCATTGTACTGCTCTTAGAACTAAAAGTGTGTGAGAGGCACTATGGTTGGATTTTAATTGGAGTAAGATGGCGTCCGATGTGCATTGACTGTTTGATCTGTAGGGGCAAAGGAAGTTCTTTCCAAAAGTGTCCTACCTTTGCCGCCTGCAGCGATAGGAGCTTCAGGTGTTGAAGTGTAGACAGGGCCGCAAGGATGTACAATAACCAGATGTAACATGGCGTGTGCTGCTTTACCCGTAGATGTGAAGAAGCCACACGTCCTGAAGGACCAAAAGCTCTAGTAGAAGGAATCATTGAGGAAGAGGAAGAGGATGAAGAGGAGAACGGAGGACAATCCATTAACAAAAGGAAGAAAGAGGATGATTCAGAGGTAAGCGATTATCACTGGGTCTTCAGAACCCACCAGCGCTCCTGTGGTTAAAGTGGTTTTCCGGGTCCATATTAATGGCCATTCGTGTCTGATCGCTCTGACTCTTGACACCCCACCCATCAGCTATTTCCAGTGGGCACACTGCAGCATATAGTAGTCGCTGGCAAATGTATGAGTCTGATTTCTTCTCTTCGTTGCTGTTCTATTTCAGACCAAAAAGGAGCACCCCTATACCTGGAGGATCGAGCTGTCAAAAACAGAGAAGTACTGGGAAGGTTGGTTCAAGGGCCTTTCCAACCTCTTCCTCAGCTGTTCAATTCCTAAACAGCTCCTCCTGGCAGGTGAGTGACTTCTGCTGATAGAAATCTTATAGGGATCGACCGATATTGATTTTTTTAGGGCCGATACCGATAATTTGTGAACTTTCAGGCCGATAATTTATACCGATATTCTGGGAATTTTCATTTTAAAAAAAAAAAAAATCCTACACAAATCTGCTGAAAATGTATGTTTTTTTTTGTTGTTTGTTGGTTGTTAACGTGTATTTTTATTTTTTTTGTAAATCTTTCTTTTTCATTTATACTTAATATTTTATTTTATTTTTTCAAACTTTTAGCCCCCTTAGGGACTAGAACCCTTTCCCTATTCACCCTGATAGATCTCTATCGGGGTGAATAGGATCTCACACTGTCCCTGCTGCTCTGGGCTTTGTGCACACAGCAGCATGGAGCTTATCATGGCAGCCAGGACTTCAATAGCGTCCTGGCTGCCATGGTAACCGATCGGAGCCCCAGGATTACACTGCTGGGGCTCCGATCAGAGAAGGAGGGGAGAGGGGACCCTGTGGCCACTGCCACCAATGATTAATACTGGGGGGGCGCACTGCGCCACCAATGAACATAAATCTCTCATTAATTCATATACAGGAGGCGGGAGCTGGCTGCAGAATCACATAGCCGGCTCCCGACCTCTATGAGCGGTAGCTGCGATCCGTGGCACCTGAGGGGTTAACTACCGCAGATCGTAGCTACGCATATAGAGGTCGGGAGCCGGCTATGTGATTCTGCAGCCAGCTCCCGCCTCTTGTATATGAATTAATGAGAGATTTCTCTTCATTGGTGGCGCAGCGACCATAGCCCCGTCCCTTCTCTTGTCCTCCTTCCTCTCACTGGCGGCAGCAGCACAGGGGGAGGGAGACACGGCTTCCTTCTCCCCTGTGCTGCGGAGGGAACACTGAGAACGCTGTCAGCAGCCCGATCTGTGTTCCCAATACGTTATCGGAATATCTGCAAAATAGATGCCGATACCGATAACTGTCAAAATCCTGAATATCGGCCGATAATATCGGTAAAACCGATAATCGGTCGATCCCTAAAATCTTCCCTGCAAAACCACATCAGGTCCTACTCTCATTGGGGTACAAAACGTGACGGAGCCGCGTAAGACCACCAGTTATGGCTTAAATGTTTGTGATCTGCCCATTGAGTTTAAAGAGGCTGTGTCAGCATGATCAACCCTATTAAACCTGGCATACTGGTTTATTTATGCCTGGTGTAATAGGGTTCATGCTGACAAAGCCTCTTTAAATATTTGGGCAGGCAGTTCAAAGGGATTGTCCGCTTTTATAATAATGACGACCTATCCTTAGGGCTCATGCACACAAGTGTTGTTTTTTTTTTTTTTGTGCATGGCATTGGGGGACACAGCACCATGGGTATATGCCCAGCTGCCACTAGGAGGCTGACACTAGAAACAAAAAAAGGGTTAGCTTCTCCCAGATGGGCTATACCCTCTGCACACAGCCGAGAGAGATCAGTCTTGTTCTAGTGTCCGTAGGAGGCAGACCTGACCTGCCCTTTTTTGCGCAGGTCATCCTGCTATTTTTTTATTTTAATTTTTTCCCCTTTTTTCTTTTTCCTTCTCTGCAGGTTCCGGCCTGCTGCAGGGGTGGCTCCATCGTGAACCACTTTAGTTGCCCCCCTGCGGGCGCGTACTTAGGTACCTGGCAGCCACCCAGTCCCCAAATCTGCTTCCGCAGTGGAATTCCGGCAGTCCCACGGTTCCCGTGTTGAGTCCGCCGAAGGGGTGGTCATGCTGCGCCTGAAGACATCTGAGGGTGAGTATGTTCCCTTAGATTAGGGTCTCCTCTCTGGGCCTGGGCACGTCCCCCCCCCCCCCCTTCCTCTCCCTGCTCCTTCCAAGTCCCATGGTGCTGGTCTACCTGCATCTTTGGCCTGTATCCTGGCCCCAGAAGCCCTCTGGCTTTCCCTTCTTTCTTCCCTGGTGGTCGCTCCTGCAGATCTCTCTCCCCCACCTGGCCCTCGTCCGTCGCGGCAGCTCCGGAGCACTCCCGCGGGTGCCTGTCCCCGGCCGAACTCCATAATCTAGGCCCCGTTTTTTTCGGTCCTAATAGGCCGCAACTCTCCGCCCACTCCGGGCTTGCTCCTGTCTCCTCCCCTCGGGGGGGAGAGTCTGGGAGGGGCCTCTCCTGCCTCTCCAATCGGCTCCAGCACTGTCTCTCTGCTGGAGTCCTCCCTCTGGTCACGTGGGGATGTTCCTTCTTATGCTGCCGACTTCTCTTCACTGCACACCGGGTCGCCATCTTGCTGCTCCCCTCCTGGATCTGCGGCTGCTTCTCTGCTGGGACACAGCACCTGGGGTCTGTTGGGCAGCCCTCTGACTGAATTTTCTTTGGCAGGCTCCTTCCCAAGCCCTCATGTCTTTTTCTGGTCGGGATCCCACTCTCCCTGCAGGGATTACCACTCATTATGCATGTTCCCTTTGCAATAAAGTTTTCTTGCGGCCAGTCTAATTCACTCTGCGCGCAGTGCCTTGACCCCAGGCCCGCCCAGGCCGCCCCTGCTGCTCCCTCCGTGTCGGTTCCTCCGGAATGGGCTGCTACCCTGTCCCAAGCCATAGGGAACCTTGCCAGCTTCTCCCACACCCTGGCGCAGTCGCTGGATCACTTGCCTGCCCAGATTGCAGCCGCCTGTGGCAGGGACCCCTCCACCCCTGCTGGGGACGTCTGTTCTCGCTCCGGCACGCGGTCCCGTAAGCGACCTCGTAGGGTCCCAGCCGGGTCCCATTCATCCTCAGCTTCCTCGGATCTATCCCTGGATAGGTCTGAGGCGGGCGAAGTTTCCTCTTCTGCCGTTTCCGCCGCTCCTGGGGACTCCTCTGACTCCGATTCCGAATCGGAGCGGGGCATGGCGATGTCTGCAGCCGTACAGGATCTCATCAAGGCTGTTAGGGACGCACTCCATGTGCAGGATGATCCTTCTTCCTCCTTCCAGGAGTCTGTGTCCTTCCGCCGTTCCAGGCGCCTCGCTTTGGTTTTTCCTAACCACGCGGAGCTCGACGCACTCCTGGCCAAGGAGTGGCGTCATCCTGATAGGCGCCTCTACCATACCAAGGCTTCGGATATCCCTTATCCCTTTTCCGAGGATTCCGTCAATCTCTGGACGGTTCCTCCTAAGGTAGATCCCCAAGTGGCACGCTTGGCGAAGGCCACTACCCTTCCCTTGGCTGACGCGGCCTCTTTGTCGGATCCTTCTAACAAACGGATCGACTCTTTGGCCAAGTCCACTTTTATAGCAGCGGGTGCTGCCATCCGTCCTGCTTTTGCAGCTTCCTGGGTGGCCAAGGCCTGTGTGGTCTGGGCCAAACAGCTCATCCGTGCCTTGCCTCCGGATTCAACTCGGGGGGGAACTTGCCGTGCTTGCCTCTCATATCTGCTAGGCATCCAAGTTCCTTTTGCAATGCCTCTATGGAATCGGCTCACCGCTCTGGACGCCGCTTCCAAGAAGGCCCTCATATCCCTTCCCTTCCTGGGTGGGAAGCTTTTTGGGAAACGCCTGGAGGAGCTCATTTCTGAGGCCACAGGGGGTAAGAGTTCCCTTATTCCCCAAAACCAGCCTCGCCGTCACCGGCTTCCTTGGTCGTCTTCGCGGACGCAGAATTTTTGCTCCTTTCGAGCGCCCGGCCAGACAGGAAGTCCGCACGACCTTCCTTCAAGGCCAAGCCCTCCTGGCATGCCAAGCCCAAACCCGCTCGGCCCCAGTCCACTAAGCCACCGTCCGCATGACTCTGCTCCGGCCAGGGTGGGGGGGCGCTTGCTTGCCTTTCAGCGCATCTGGCGGGCAAGCGTAGAAGACGCTTGGGTTCTGGAGGTTGTCTCCTCCGATACAAGATAGAATTTTCCAGTCTTCCGTCGGGAAGGTTCTTCCTGACGTCGCCCCCCAAGTCACTCGTCAGAGCAGAAGGGTTTTTTCGGGCCATTCATTCCCTTCTCTCCCTCGGGGTCATCGTTCCAGTCCCGGACTCGGAACGTTTTCAGGGTTTCTACTCCAACCTGTTCACGGTTCCCAAGAAAGTCGGTTCGCTCCGCCCAATCCTGGATCTGAAGGCGCTCAATCACTTCATCCAGGTCCGTCACTTCATCCAGGTTGGTGATCGCCTCCTTGGAAGAAGGCGAGTTCCTGTCGTCCATAGACATCCAGGACGCCTACCTCCATGTCCCCATCGTCCACTCCGATCAAAGGTTCCTTCGCTTCGCGGTGGGTTCTCTTCATTTTCAATTTGTCGCCCTGCCCTTTAGTCTGGTTTCCGCCCCAAGGGTTTTCACAAAGGTACTTGCGCCCCTCGTGGCGCTTCTCCGTGCCAGGGGGGTCGCGGTGGTGCCTTACCTGGACGACCTTCTTGTCCGGGCCCCGTCCCTGGAGGACAACCTGTCCAGCCTCCATATCACCCTCTCGGCCCTGTCTCGATTCGGGTGGCTCATCAACCACTCCAAGTCCTCTCTTGTCCCATGCCGGAGGATGTCCTTCCTGGGCATGATCTTCTACACTCTCCTCGGGCGGGTGTTCCTTCCCCCGGACAAAATTGCCTCTCTTTAAGCAGGGGCGACTCGTCTCCGCGAGCCGTCCCCCCTGCCCATCAGGACGTGTATGCGCGTCCTTGGCAGGATGGTGGCCTCCTTTGAGGCCATTTCCTATGCACATTTCCACTCCTGGGATCTGCAATTATTTATCCTGTCCAAGTGGAACAGGTCTCCGGCGGTCCTCGATTGTCTGTCTCATCCGCCTTCCCCCAGAGCTTTGCCAGAATCTCTCCTGGTGGCTGAACTCTCGGACGATATCCCTGGGCCGGTCCTTCCTCCCTCTCTGTTGGCGAGTGATCACCACAGATGCCAGCCTCACGGGTTGGGGGGCGGTTTTCGAGTCCCTCACTGTCCAGGGCCTGTGGTTTGCTCAGGAGTCCTCCCTGCAGATCAACGTCCTGGAACTCAGGCCGATCTTCCTAGCACTGTCCCACTGGACCTCCTGTCTCCGCGGTCTACCGAATCGGATCCAGAAGGACAATTCCACCGCGGTGGCCTATCTGAACCACCAAGGGGGCACCAGGAGCGTGATGGCTCTAAAGGAAGCCTCCCGAATCCTGCGTTGGGCGGAGGAACACGTTCCGGTCCGCCGTTCACATTCCCGGGGTCGATAATTGGGCGGCAGATTTTCTCAGCCGTCAGCTGGTCGACACGGGCGAATGGTCTCTTCTTCCAGAGGTGTTCCTCTAACTTTGCCACCGTTGGGGAACTCCGGACGTGGATCTCTTCGCCTCTCGCCTCAATCACAAGCTCCCACACTATGCCGCGCGGTCCAGAGACCCTCAAGCTCTCGCGGTCGACACCCTAGTTTTTCCTTGGGCTCAGTTCGACCTTCTGTATCTCTTTCCCCCCATTCCTCTTCTACCCCGGGTCCCAGCGATCCTGGTGGCTCCGGATTGGCCCCGCAGGGCGTGGTACGCGGACCTGGTTTTTCTGCTCGCCGACGTTCCGTGGCGGCTCCCCCTGCGTCACGATCTCCTTTCTCAGGGCCCTCTGTTCCACCCGAATTTACGTTTGACGGCGTGGCTGTTGAGACCGCCATCCAGAAATCCCGCGGTCTCTCGGACTCAGTCATCCGGACGATGCTTCACGCTCGCAAGCCCCAATTGGCCCGTATTTACTACTGGACCTGGAGAGCTTACTTTGCTTGGTGTGAATCTGGCTGTTTTCGCCCTCTCAGGTTTTCTGTCCCTAAGATCCTGTCTTTCCTTCAGGCCGGGTTCGATAAGGGCCTGGCTTCACTTAGAGGTCAGATCTCGGCTCTCTCTGTTCTTTTCCAGCGACCTTTTGGCTTCGCGGTCCCAGGTTAGGAATTTTCTCCAGGGGGTTGCTCGCCGGGTCCCTCCTTTCCGCTTTCCAGTGGAGCCGTGGGACCTGAATCTCGTGCTGGACCCCCTCCAGACATCGCCCTTCGAGCCATTGGCAGAGATTTCTCTGTCCTTTGTCTCATTTAAGGTGGCCTTTCTCGTGGCCGTCACCTCCATCCGCCGGGTCTCTGAACTTGCGGCGCTTTCTTGCCGTTCGCCCTTCCTAGTGTTTCATCAGGACAAGGTGGTCCTGCGTCCCGTTCCTTCCTTCCTTCCTCCCGAAGGTGGTTTCCTCATTTCATATTAATGAGGAGGTCGTTCTTCCTTCCTTTTGCCCCAATCCTTCCCACCCGAGGGAGAAGTCTCTCCATTGCCTGGATGTTGTCCGGGCCCTTCGCCTTTATCTTCGCCTCACAGAATCCTTCCGGCGTTCGGATTCTCTCTTTGTGGTCCCGGCGGGCCCCCGGAAAGGTTTGCCTGCTTCCAAGGCCACCATTTCTCGCTGGGTTCGGTCGGATGCCAAGGAGGCCTATGTCGCAAAGGGGCGTGTTCCCCCTTCCAGAATGACCGCACACTCGACTAGGGCGGTTGGGGCCTCTTGGGCGGTGCGCCATCAGGCCTCGGCTTCCCAGGTCTGCCGGGCCGCCACTTGGGCGTCGATTCATACTTTTTAAAAAGTTTTATCATATTCATTCGTTGGCATCTGCTGACGCCAGTCTGGGATGCAAGGTTCTGCAAGCGGCTGTGCTTTAGATTGTTTGTTTGCATGGCGCTGTTTCTTCCCTCCCTCGTGGACTCCTTTGGGACGTCCCATTGTGCTGTGTCCCCCAATGCCAGGCACGAGAAAATTTAGATTTTTTTTTTTGTACTCGCCGTAAAATCCTTTTCTCGTAGTAGGCATTGGGGGACACAGATCCCTTCTTGAGTTCTTCCTTTTTTACAGTTTCGGCTTGTTCCTGAGCTCGGTTGTGGGGTTTCCCCCGTTGAAGACTTGTTGTCTTCTCAGTTTTTTGTTAGGTGTGGCTTTCCTACTGCTTTTGTACCGACTGATCTCTCTCGGCTCTGGCAGAGGGGTATAGCCCTTCTGGGAGGAGCCAACCCTTTTTTTTGTTTCTAGTGTCAGCCTCCTAGTGTCAGCTGGGCATATACCCATGGTGCTGTGTCCCCCAATGACTACTACGAGAAAAGGATTTTACGGTGAGTACAAAAAAAAAAATTTTTTTGCGGTCCGTTTTTAATTGATCCGTTGTTTTTGTATCCTTTTTTTTTTTTTTCTGTTTTGTGGCCGCATCCATTCCGTTATGCCACAAAACATACCCGTATGGTTTCTGTATGCGATCCGTTTTTCTAGTGCATGGCATTGGGGGACACAGCACCATGGGTATATGTCCAACTACCACTAGGAGGCGACACTAGACATAAAAAGTGTTGGCTCCTCCCCGTTGGGCTATACCCTCTCCACAGGCACTAGGCTGATCAGTCTTGTTCTAGTGTCCGTAGGAGGCAGACCTGACCTGCTTTTTGCGCAGGTCATCCTGCTACTTTTTTATTTTATTTTTTCTTCAATCATATTTTATTTTATTTTTTTCTTCTCTGCAGGTTGCGGCCTGCTGCAGGGGTGGCTCCATCGTGTTCCACTTTAGTTGCCCCCCTGCGGGCGCGTACTCTGGTATCTGGCAGCCACCCAGTCCCCAAATCTGCTTCCGCAGTGGAATTCCGGCAGTCCCACGGTTCCCGTGTTGAGTCCGCCGAGGGGGTGGTTATTGCTGCGCCTGAAGACGTCTGAGGGTGAGTATGTTCCTTTAGATTAGGGTCTTCCACCCTCCTGCCCGGGCCTGGGCGCGTTCCCCCCTCTCCTCCCTTCCTGGATACCTTCATCTCTTAGCTGTATCCTGGCCCCAGAAGCCCCCTGGCCTTCCGTTTTTTCTCTCTCTGGGGGTCGTTTCTCCAGTTCTCTCCCCTACCTGGCCCCTGTTCATTGCGGCAGCTCCGGAGCACTTCCGCGATCGCGGCCGTTTGTCCCCGGCCGCGCTCCACTAATTGAGGCCCCGGATTTTCGGGTCTGCTAGGCCGCAACTCCCCGCCCACTCCTGAGCTTCCCGGGCTTGCTCTGTCACCTCCCCTCTGTGGGGGGAGCCTGGGAGGGGCCTCTCCTGCCTGTCGAATCCAGCTCCAGCGCGGGTTCCCTGCTCTGTCTCAGAGGGGCGGTTCTTCCTCTTGCTGCCGGCTCCTTCTCTCACCGGGTCGCCATCTTGCTGCTCTCATGCATGGGGCACGCTGGGATACAGCTCCTGGGGTCTGGTAGGCAGCCTCTGGCTGATTTGCTTCTGCAGGTTCCCCCCCCCCCCCCCCCCCCCTCTCTCTCTCTCAATTGCCTCATTCTCCTGCAGCCCTGATCTATAGCTGCTGCGGCACCTCTTGGGAATTTGGCATCCGGGGCCAGATACGACAGCCCTGCTGCTCTGAGGGCCTCCTCTCCCAGCCTCCCTATCGGATCGTTACGTATTTCACGTGCGTCCGTTGTCTACGGAGGTTTCCATGTGGTCAGCTTGTCCCCCCCCCCCCCTCCCACCCTTTTGTGTAGGTCCCCCCTGAATGGGCTCCCTCCCTGTTGAACCATGGGAACCTTGCCTGACTCTCCCAATCCCTGGCGGAGTCGCTGGACCGCTACCTACCCAAATTGCGGTCACCTCCCCCTCCATGGGACACCTCTGCACCGATTCCCTCGGAACAGAGCATCAGGCGGTCTTCTACCATACAGAATCCCTCTGTGAGGTCAAGACAAACGTGCACGGAGGAACCTACCCTACCCAGGTTTGGTGCCCCTCTAGTGGACTTTCGGATGGCGCTCTCCTGACTGCACAGGTAATTACCGCACAGGTAAGGCAGCCGTCACCGTGCTTAGCAACTGGGACACCTACGCGGTGTCTGTGGTATGTACACCCTCGTAGGCTGTACACGACAGACCTTCCTGGTTCCCCTATACCAAGGGCTATGTTCTAGGCAAGCTGATAATTCAGGCAAACGCCTCTTGTAGGGTTGGTAACCCTTCTCAGCCTCTAAAAGGTCTTTTGTAGTGCCTGTACCAGAGAATACAGGCCGGCTTCTATTGCCGTGGCGATTACATCTGTCTGTTTCCAGCCGCCTTGTTACTTCCATAGGTAGAGTTCCTACACCTACTCCAGATGCTGTAGCCATTACTCCTGGCTGGCTCTATGGTGTTCCATGCGGCACTATTTCCCCCTACCGGGCGAGATACACAGGCCGCCTTCAATTGCCGTAGCAATTGCACCTGTCTGTTTCCAGCCACCTTGCTCCCTTCATAGGTAGAGTACCTACACCATCTCCTGATGCTGTATCCAATATCCCTGGCGGGCTCTATGGTGTTCCATGCGGTACTATTTCTCCCTTCCGGGCGAGATATAGAGGCCACTCTCAATTGCTGTAGCAATTGCACCTGTCTGTTTCCAGCCACCTTGCTCCCTTCATAGGTAGAGTGCCTTCACTATCTCCAGAGGATGTAGCCGTTGCTCCTATCTGGCCTTAGGGTGTACCTTGCGTCACTATTTCTCCCTTACCGGACGAGATATTGAGGCCACCTTGTATTGCCGTGGCCACTGCACCTACCTCATCATAGTGTGCACCAAACAGCCATCTTACTTCCTTCATAGCTGAAGTTCCTGCACCATCTCCAGATCTGTTGATGCGGCCCTGTTTCCCTCTTTTCAGGTGGTTGTTGGCCTTTGTGCTAGGGTTGCTCTTGCCATCCCTATAAAATACTACTGTCTGCGGCACTCCGCGTTACCCCATATTATAAAGGAGTACCCGCGTTGTTTACTATTACAGGGCGGACCATTCCTGGTGGAGTACAGTGATCTCCACTGGATCTTCTCCGTGTTGGGGCACGTAGCTTGGTGAGCACCGGCCGCTGCAGCAGTTTTCGGTCATCACTGGATGTCCTCCACCACACGGAATCATTCTGGGGTCAGCGACATTTTCCTCGCTGGACGTCCTCCCTGATGAGTCAGGGACAGAACCACTGAGCGCCACACACCTCCCTGGTAGGTGAATTTTCTGCTGATTGTTCTGGCATCGGACAGGGTTCCGTAGTTCCTTCTGGGTCCGGGTGTTCCCTTATATTCTCTGCTTAGTTGTACTATCCAACAGAGGGCAGTCCCCTGGGACCTTGCTATTGTCTGCGCCTGTCTGGTACTCTCTCCCCCTGGGAGCCTTCTGTATGTCGGTCGCAGCTGGTTTCTACATTTCGTGTAGTCACTCCCGTTTCTTTTATGGCGACTTCATTCCTTATGCATATGGATGTCTGTCGATTTAGTGGTACAACCCAAGCCGCTGTACTTGCCCTCCCCGCGACAATGTATGCAGATTGCTAGCCACTATTCTTAGAATGGCTAGTTGTCCATGGCCAATTCCTTCCCATATGATGGTTCTTTTAATTTTTTCTTGGATATTCTGGCTTTTGTTGTCCTCTGGTTCAGTTCCTGGTTCCTTGTGAGCCCATAGCGGGTACTCCTTTCTGGATTCCTTGTCCCCGTTCATTTGACCACACAGATTCTGTATGATAATCGTTGTTTGGGGAAGGGGGGTGGCTGGGTTGATTGTTCCCCTTGTGGGTTCCAATGGCCTTGTGGACCTCTTGGGATTCGTGTCTATCTTCCCATCCTCCCACGCCAAGTATCTGGTATTGAGTGGTTTAGTGCTATGGTCTGCATTTCCACCTTATAGTCTCCTTTGGGAGGGACTTCCTCCTGTTTGTAGAACCTTCCTCCTTAGACTGTTGTGAGTGCTCTCCTTCTCCTCCCATGTCTCTCAGTCCAGTGTGTCCTGCTGAGATTTCCTGGGCCTGCATCTGGTCCCCTTTTTTCCCTGATACTTCGTTTGGCCGGAGTTCCTCCAGTCTTGCGCTTCTCAGCGATATTTTGTTTTCAGAGGCTCGTTCCTTGTCTCCTGGTTTTGGGATGCAGGTCTTATCTTTTCTTTTCTTTTTTTCTGGCCTTTACTTACTACCCCCTCCCTTTCCAAGGGTTGGCGGTTTCCCTGAGAGCCTTTGGGGTTTTCTCCTTTCAATAGGGCGCTTAACTTCTTCACCTGCTTAGCGGTGAGGGGAGACCTGCTCCCTTCACATGTGAGCCTTGCTATGGCTTCCCTCACTCGTTTGGCCTTCAGTGATTCCATGTTCCCTTGCTCCCCTGGCCCGTCAGGGGTTGGCCTCAGGGTGTTTGTGCTTTCGCCTGAGACAATTGGGATGTTGGGTAGATCCAATACGCGGTGCTGTCCTACTTTCTCTCCAGCCTTCGGCTGAGCTGGGTGTTCCCCTTTGCCTTCTTCTTGCATTTGGGACTTTCTCCCAGGCATTTGTCCTGGGGTGCTGGCAGTCGTCACTGTGGCTTCCTTGGGGTTTCTCCCTGGTTATGTGGCTTCCTGCCTATTCCATGCTTTTCTCCTGTTGGGTCACATGGTTCTCCCGCACCTGTATGCCCAACCGGTGGCAGTTCTTTTCCCACCCTCGGGGACTGCTTTGGGACGTCCCATGGTGCTGTGTCCCCCAATTCCATGCACGAGAAAATTGGATTTTTTGTACTCACCGTAAAATCCTTTTCTCGTAGTAGGCATTGGGGGACACAGATCCCTCCCTATGTTGTTTTACTTCCGCTTCTCCGGGCTGGTCTCTTGATCTTTCCCGGTACGGGAGTTGTTGGTTCCTTGCCTTTCTTCTCTCTCCTACTGCTTTGGTACAAACTGATCAGCCTAGTGTCTGTGGAGAGGGCATAGCCCAACGGGGAGGAGCCAACACTTTGTATGTCTAGTGTCGCCTCCTGGTACAAACAGGAAGTTTATCATTACTGTAATGTTTGCAAACGGTAAACACATGGGCGAAGTGGGCATGGATCCGCAAAATACAGATGACATACGGATGTGTTCCATATGCATGCCGTATTTTTTGCAGACCCATTGACTTGAATGGAGCCACGGACCGTGATTTGGTGAGAATAATAGGACATGCGCTACTTTTTTGTGGAACGGAAATGGAATGCAAACGTCCTTTCCGTTGTTTTTGCTGCCCCATGAATGGTTCTGCATACGGTCCGCAAAAAAAAAAAAAAACGGAACGGACACGGAAAGAAAATATGTTTGTGTGCATGAGCCCTTACTAACAGATCAGCACGAGGCCGACTGCCGGCCCTCCCACCGATCAGCTGTTATGTGCGCTGCGTTCTCTTCTCTGTTTACCTGTTCACTGTCGACATCGCAGCGGTGAGCAGTGTAATTACATCTCAGCCGTCCCATTCACCTGATGGTGAGCAGGTGAACAGCGAAGAGAATTCGGATTGGATGTTTAAATGCCCCACAAAGGTTTTTTTTTTTTAATTGGGAGCCCAAAGTGTAAAATAAAAAGAATAAATAAAATATAGCCCAAATGCCACAACACGTGTCGCTGCATCTTCTTGTCCTGCCCTTGGTGACCCAAAATGACCGTTATAGAAAGTGGACATAATTTAGAAAAGTATTTTACTAGCCTTTGTGCTAGTAAGAACAAAAAAATATTAAAATGAACAGGAAAAAAATGTTATGGCTTTCAAAGATATATATGTACTAAGAAAAATGCGTCTGGGCTGGATTAGAAGAAATAGATACAGTTCCCAGTACATTCTGTGCCTCTCCCAGCCTGGAGGGAAATGTCATGGGTAAGAATAGTGGGGTGTGGTGCCCAAATTATTATTATTTTTTTTTTTTGTAATAATCTTTTTATTGTAATTTTCAATTACAGTACATATAAATAAAAGGTATAACAAATACAAGTAATAAAACAGTTGTGTATATTAAGATATAAATTAACCATAAATCTCATGGTCCCACAAATCTAGACCAGTGAGACGATGGCATATATACATGGAGGCATCGTCTGTGCACATACTACATGTATGAGGATTGTATGCCTGTTCGTTGTAACACAAGGTCATTGTATGTAGTGATGTAATCGGCACCGTGGATCTGCCTGATCTTAGATTTGGATGATGAGACCTTTCACGTTTTGTCTTTTCAGGAGTGGACAGATTGGACAAGGACCTCACAATAGGACAAATGCAGGGTAAGACCATTGGTCTCTTCATACCCCCCCCCCATGCCCCATTGACCCTTCATGTTTGTGTACAGTACATTCTTCACGCAGCCAGGTCCCGCAGTTGGCGGTATTACATGTTGTCATTCTAATTATTGGGTGACCTTGTAACACAGCCCTCCAGAGCAGGAGCTATTATTTTAAAGGGGTTGGATCCTATCGCTAGGATATACCACCGAGGTCAGATAGGTACTGACCCCCACCTCTGGAACCTGCACCTTTCTCTCCAACGAGGCCCCAAAAGCAAAGGAGAGAGCGGCATGCATGCGCGGCATGCTCTCCATTCACTTCTGTGGGAGTTCCGAAAAGAGTCAAGCCGGCGCGCTCGACTATTTCTATCTGCGTTCACATAGCCGTATGAGAGCTTGGCATTTACGTGACAAGTTGTACTTTTTAGTGGCACCACTGTATATTGCACACAATGTAGTGGGAAGCTAGAAAACAATTCCAAATGGGGTGCAGTTGGAAAAAAAAATGAAATTCTGCCACAGTTTTATGGGTTTTATCTTTACGTCGTCCCCTATGCAGTAAAACTGACCTGTGCCCTTCATTCTCCGGGTCGGTACGATAAGACCGATGCCACATTTACACGGGTTTTTCTTGTGTTTAGGTCTACATAGCTGTGTAGGGGCTACTTTTTTTTTCCAGGACAATATGAAGTTTTTATTGATACAGTTTTGGAATGTGTGAGACTTTTTTTTGATCACATTTTTATTCAAATTTGTCTGGTAAGTGAAGCAATGAAAAAAATAGTGGCTGCGGCAATGCCTATGATCTTTAGTATTTTTTATTATTTATTGTTATTATTCTAGGGAGAGAAGCTGATTAAAATGTTATGTATTTTTATTCTTTTCTATATTGCAGCGATGTGATGAGTGCAGACAATGCAATAGATTGTAGGTCAATAGGCCACCTGCAGGCCTCCACAGGAACTACAGCTGTGATACGCTGGGTCTATTCAGAGGGAGTGAAGGGACAGCTGCCGCCATTTACTGCATGGGGCAGCCGTTCCTGGCCCGGAAGAGCGTGCTTACGGGTTTTCAACACTTTAGATGTCGTGGTCAAATGTAGTGTAAGTGTCTGTGATTGGCATTCTCACCGTTTGCAGACATTAGACTTGGGCCGCTGCCGAGACCTGTCAGAGAGCCGGCACCATATATAAATCCCCTCCACATGTACGGGGCTAGGACTCGTCTGGTTCCCCAGGGTCAGTGCACCACTGTTCTGCAGGCCATCTCGTTTCTGGAATCGCACTAGTGGAATCTTCTTCTGCTCAGGAAGGTTTCAGTAAGAATCCGGGATGTCGGATGAGATACTTTCCCAGGACGCCATAGAGGGTGGGAGGTCAGCAAGCCAAAGCTCTGACTCCACAGCCCTGGGGCCATACCTCAGGTTGGGGGCATGTTGCAGAAGCTCATGGATGTCTTATGTTTTTTCATTACAGGAAAATTCCAGATGCAGGTTCTCCCTCAGTGTGGCCATGCTGTACATGAAGATGCTCCAGATAAAGTAAGACCCTTACCCTCTGTGTATGGCTGATACTGTAGGTGGCGTTTAACCGCTGTGACTACTACTGAGACATAAAGCAGAGGTTAAAGGGGTTTCTGGGACATGGGTACAGATCACCTATCCTAAGTATAGGCCATCAATATTAATCCCCTTTAACCCCTTAAGGACTCAGCCCAATTTCACCTTAAGGACCAGGACATTTTTTGCAAATCTGACCAGTGTCACTTTAAGTGCTGATAACTTTGAAACGCTTTGACTTATCCAGGCCGTTCTGAGATAGTTTTTTCGTCACATATTGTACTTCATGACACTGGTAAAATGAAGTAAAAAAAAAATAGGTTTTATTTATAAAACAAATAACAAATTTACCAAAAATTTGTAAAAAAAAATTGCAAATTTCCAAGTGTCAATTTCTCTACTTCTATAATAGATAGTAATACCTCCAAAAATAGTTATTACTTTACATTCCCCATATGTCTACTTCATGTTTGGATCATTTTGGGAATGATATTTTATTTTTTGGGGATGTTACAAGGCTTAGGCCTCTTTCATACGGGCGTTGCGGGTTGGGGCCGGATGCATTCAGAGTGCGTTCAGTGAAACGCGCACTATTTTGCAAGCAAGTTCAGTCAGTTTTGTCTGCAATTGCGTTTAGTTGTTCAGTTTTTTCCGCGCGGGTTCAATGCGTTTTGATGCGTTTTTCACGCGCGTGATAAAAACTGAAGGTTTACAAACAACATCTCTTAGCAACCATCAGTGAAA
This sequence comes from Bufo bufo, assembly GCF_905171765.1. Lineage (NCBI taxonomy): Eukaryota > Metazoa > Chordata > Amphibia > Anura > Bufonidae > Bufo > Bufo bufo. The sequence goes on from NC_053391.1 coordinate 686,657,320, forward strand.
AACGCATCGCACCCGCACTTGCTTGCGGATGCAATGCGTTTTTCACGCACCCCCATTCACTTCTATGGGGCCAGGGCTGCGTGAAAAACGCAGAATATAGAACATGCTGCAATTTTCACGCAACGCAGAACTGATACGTGAAAAACAATGCTCATGTACACAGACCCATTGAAATGAATGGGTCAGGATTCAGTGCGGGTGCTATACGTTCACGTCACGCATTGCACCCGCGCGGAAAACTCGCTCGTGTGAAAGGGACCTTACGGGAACACCCGCGATTTTTCCACGTGAGTGCAAAACATTGTAATGCGTTTTGCACTCGCGTGAGAAAAATCGCGCATGTTTGGTACCCAAACCCGAACTTCTTCACAGAAGTTCGGGCTTGGGATCGGTGTTCTGTAGATTGTATTATTTTCCCTTATAACATGGTTATAAGGGAAAATAATAGCGTTCTGAATACAGAATGCAAAGTAAACTAGCGCTGGAGGGGTTAAAAAAAATAAGAAAATAATTTAACTCGCCTTAGGGCTCTTTCACACCTGCGTTGTTGTGTTCCGGCATAGAGTTCCGTCGTCGGGGCTCTATGCCGGAAGAATCCTGATCAGGATTATCCTAATGCATTCTGAATAGAGAGAAATCCGTTCAGGATGCATCAGGATGTCTTCAGTTCCGGAACGGAACGTTTTTTGGCCGGAGAAAATACCGCAGCATGCTGCGCTTTTTGCTCCGGCCAAAAATCCGGAACACTTGCCGCAAGGCCGGATCCGGAATTAATGCCCATTGAAAGGCATTGATCCGGATCCGGCCTTAAGCTAAACGTCGTTTCGGCGCATTGCCGCATCCGACCATTTAGCTTTTTCAGAGTGGTTACCATGGCTTCCGGGACGCTAAAGTCCTGGCAGCCATGGTAAAGTGTAGCGGGGAGCGGGGGAGCAGCATACTTACCGTCCGTGCGGCTCCCCGGGCGCTCCAGAGTGACGTCAGGGCGCCCCAAGCGCATGGATCATGTGATCGCATTGGACAAGTCATCCATGCGCATGGGGCGCTCTGACGTCATTCTGGAGCGCCCGGGGAGCCGCACGGACTGTAAGTATACCGCTCCCCCGCTCCCCACTACTACTATGGCAACCAGGACTTTAATAGCGTCCTGGGTGCCATAGTAACACTGAACGCATTTGGAAGACGGTTCCGTCTTCAAATGCTTTCAGTACACTTGCGTTTTTCCGGATCCGGAGTGTAATTCCGGCAAGTGGAGTACACGCCGGATCCGGACAACGCAAGTGTGAAAGAGGCCTTAGTCCACTTGATTGCGCAGCCGGCATCTCTTCTGTCTCCTTTGCTGAACAGGACCTGTGGTGACATCACTCCGGTCATCACATGATCCATCACATGATCCATCACATGATCCATCACCATGGTAAAAGATCATGTGATGACCGGAGTGACGTCACCACAGGTCCTGTTCAGCAAAGGAGACAGAAGGAGATGCCGGCTGCGCAATCAAGTGGACTAAGGTGAGTTTTATTATTATTATAATTATTTTTTTTTTTTTAACCCTGCCAGCGCTGTTTTACTATGCATTCTGTATTCGAAATGCTATTATTTTCCCTTATAACCATGTTATAAGGGAAAATAATAATGATCGGGTCTCCATACCGATGGTCTCCTAGCAACCGTGCGTGAAAATCGCACCGCATCCGCACTTGCTTGCGGATGCTTGCAATTTTCACGCAACCCCATTCATTTCTATGGGGCCTGCGTTGTGTGAAAAACGCAGAATATAGAGCATGCTGCGATTTTCACGCAACGCACAAGTGATGTGTGAAAATCACCGCTCATGTGAACAGCCCCATAGAAATGAATGGGTCGGTTTTCAGTGCGGGTGCAATGCGCTCACCTCACGCATCGCATCCGCGCTGAATACTCGCCCGTGTGAAAGGGGCCTTAGAAGTTTAAAAGCAAATCTTGAAATTTTCAAAAACCCAATATTTAGGGACCAGTTCAGGTCTGAAGTCACTTTGCGAGTCTTACATAATAGAAACCACCCAAAAATGACCCCATTCTAGAAACTACACCCATCAAGGTATTCAAAACTGATTTTACAAACGTCGTTAACCCTTTAGGTGTTCCACAAGAATTAATGGAAAATAGAGATACAATTAAAAAATTTCACTTTTTTTGGCTGATTTTCCATTTTAATAATTTTTTTCAGTTACAAAGCAAGGGTTAACAGCCAAACTAAACCGCTGTACGGGCACACGGCAGGGCACAGAAGGAAAGGAACGCCATACGGTTTTTGGAAGGCAGATTTTGCTGGACTGTTTTTTTTGACACCATGTCCCATTTGAAGCCCCCTTGATGCACCCCTAGAGTAGAAACTCCAAAAAAGTGGCCCCATTTTAGAAACTACGGGATAGGGTGGCAGTATTTTTGGTACTAGAGTTTAGGGTACGAATGATTTTTGGTTGCTCTATATTACACTTTTTGTGAGGCAAGGTAACAAGAAATAGCTGTTTTTGGCACCGTTTTATATTTTTTGTTATTTACAACATTCATCTGACAGGTTAGATCATGTGATATTTTTATAGACCAGGTTGTCACGGATGCGGCGATACCTAATATGTATACTTTTTTTTATTTATGTAAGTTTTACACAATGATTTCTTTTTTGAAGCAAAATTTGCGGGATGAGGTGACGGTTAGATTGGTACTATTTTGGTGGGCAAACGCCTTAAAGGGACACTGACAGGCCTTCTGAGCATAGTTAGCTCTTTATATGCCCCCCTAGGTCTTATAATAAGTTCCCAATTCATATAAGTATTATCCCTGTGCGCATTATAAAACGTTAAAAATAATCTTTATAATCACCTCTCCTTTCTGCCCAAGGGGCGTTCTTTGCGGCGCATTTGTGCCCAGCCGCGTCCCAACTGCCGGGTCCTTAGACACGCCCATCTCATTAGTATTCACTTGGCGCAATGTGATCCCGGCGAGCGAGGGTGCCGGGCGCATGCGCATGATCTCCGAATGTCGGGGACTGAGAAATACCGCCCAGCGAAGTGAATACTAATGAGATGGGCGTGTCTAAGGACCCGGCAGTTGGGACGCGGCTGGGCACAAATGCGCCGCAAAGAACGCCCCTTGGGCAGAAAGGAGAGGTGATTGTAAAGATTATTTTTAAAGTTTTATAATGCGCACAGGGATAAGGGTCCATTCACACGTCCGTTTTTTCTTTCCTGATCTGTTCCGTTTTTTGCTGAACAGATCTGCACCAGATCTGGACCCATTCATTTTCAATGGGTCCTGAAAAAAATCAGACATTGAGCTGTCCGTTTTTTTCCAGGACCCATTGAAAATGAATGGGTCCAGATCTGGTCCAGATCTGTTCAGCAAAAAACGGAACAGATCAGGAAAGAAAAAACGGACGTGTGAATGGACCCTAATACTTATATGAATTGGGAACTTATTATAAGACCTAGGGGGGCATATAAAGAGCTAACTATGCTCAGAAGGCCTGTCAGTGTCCCTTTAATTTTTTGTCCCACTTTGGGACTTGAACTTTTGCGGGTCTAATCCTTTACAATGCAATCCAATACGTCTGTATTGGAATGCATTGGCTGTATGAGTAATACTGTGTGTATTACTCATACAGCTTCCGGCCTGTGAGATCCAGGGGGCTGGATCTCACAGGCTCGTCACCGGAAGGCAGCGTGATGCCTTCCTTAGACATCGCGCTGTCTTCCATGCCATCGGGTCCCCCGTACAGCCGCATGGGGACCCGATGGCACACCCGATCACCGCCGCAAGCACAGGTAAAAGCTGCAAACCGCAGGGATATAAATTATTTACAAAAGCCTCCGAAAAAAATACACACATTCACCTCAATGTTCCTTGGCTAATATTATCCCTACGCTTCGCCGATCACCTGCTCAGCTGATCCCTGACCGCAGTGGTGCCCCTGTGTGTTGAGAGGTACAGACTGAGGCTTTTATAATGTGTATGCCCAGTCAACCCAATTAAAGGGTATTCTCACCTAGCAACAAGCCATCGGTTTATGGTGCCAGCGGTTGGACCCTCACAGATACTGAGAGTGGAGCGGATGTAGCTACCCAGCTGTGCTTGGAACTGCAGCCTTCCCAATTCACTAGAATAGAGCTGTACTGTAGTTCCCCATAGAGCCGGGTGGCGAGGACGACGCTCTACAGGGAAGGACAGTAATGGGGACGCAGCGCTAAACCATAGCTGTGTCCCCTGCATTCCCTTCATCGGTGAAGGTCTGACCTCTGGAGTCATAAAGTGATGACCTATCTTACCGATATGCCATCGTTTTGCACGACGGGTGTACCCCATAAACTGAAGAAATGCAAGGGGTGGTCCCTTAGGGGTGGTGCGAGGGCACCCCCCGAAATAACTACTCGTTAATTGAAACTAAGTGAAAGAGAGGAGTAGTAACGTGTTAAAACCTAACTTTTATTAGGATAATTAGAAGTCCCAATGATGGGAAGAGAACCCCTACCAGACAAATAAAACACACAACTACAGGGGACCTGGGGTGGCAGGTCGCCTGATGGTCAGATACACATTCACGTCTCTGAGTAAAGCGGGAGGTGGACTGTATAACCTATAGACATAAACAAAAAGTGGAGACCGTGGCAGGTCTGCCGTGGTCTATAAACATGCCATAAGGCGAGATAAGGGTGGGTCTTACCGGTGGTGGACGAGAGGACCGACAAGTCCAGTACCCCGAAGGAGGTGTTCTCACATGTGGATACGTCCTCCAGTTGGCGGTCACTTTGTACAGGAGGGCCACAGGGAAAAATCTGTCCCTGGTAATGCCCTACTTGGCCTATTAAGCCCTAAAGTGCCTGCTAACACGGGGTCCTATCCCCGCAAGGGGTGGCCCCGTCCGGAACCTAACCCTAAAATAGATGCCCCTAGGTGACCCTGTGAGGACAGGGAAATGGCCCAGTGGGGCTAACGGACCCGGGTAGACTATTCATATAGGGGTAAAAACTAGTATGGAGATATGCTCTAAGTCCCTACGCGTTTCGTTGGAGAGTATATCCTACTATATATATCCTGCAGTAAGGGAATAAAGACGACTACCTATAACAGACCCCTTAACTCGTCAGGGGACAGGGGTACAAGGTAGAATAGGAGCGGGGGTTCATATTCTACCTTGTACCCCTGTCCCCTGACGAGTTAAGGGGTCTGTTATAGGTAGTCGTCTTTATTCCCTTACTGCAGGATATATATAGTAGGATATACTCTCCAATGAAACTCGTAGGGACTTAGAGCATATCTCCATACTAGTTTTTACCCCTATATGAATAGTCTACCCGGGTCCGTTAGCCCCACTGGGCCATTTCCCTGTCCTCACAGGGTCACCTAGGGGCATCTATTTTAGGGTTAGGTTCCGGACGGGGCCACCCCTTGCGGGGATAGGACCCCGTGTTAGCAGGCACTTTAGGGCTTAATAGGCCAAGTAGGGCATTACCAGGGACAGATTTTTCCCTGTGGCCCTCCTGTACAAAGTGACCGCCAACTGGAGGACGTATCCACATGTGAGAACACCTCCTTCGGGGTACTGGACTTGTCGGTCCTCTCGTCCACCACCGGTAAGACCCACCCTTATCTCGCCTTATGGCATGTTTATAGACCACGGCAGACCTGCCACGGTCTCCACTTTTTGTTTATGTCTATAGGTTATACAGTCCACCTCCCGCTTTACTCAGAGACGTGAATGTGTATCTGACCATCAGGCGACCTGCCACCCCAGGTCCCCTGTAGTTGTGTGTTTTGTTTGTCTGGTAGGGGTTCTCTTCCCATCATTGGGACTTCTAATTATCCTAATAAAAGTTAGGTTTTAACACGTTACTACCCCTCTCTTTCACTTAACCCCATAAACTGACCATTGCCGTTAGTAAGAGCCAGTACCCAGTCCACCCAGTGAGGATTTTTGAAGGCCATCTGTCAGTAGATTTGTCCCTATGACACCGGCTGACCTGTTCCACGTGCACTCGGCAGCTGAAGGCATCTGTGTTGGTCCCATATTCATATGTGCCCGCATTGCTGAGAAAAATGACGTTTGATATGCAAATGAGCCTCTAGGAGCAACGGGGGCGTTACCATTGCACCTAGAGGCTCTGCTCTCTCTGCAACTGTAGTTTGGGTGACAGAGACAGGCAGTGTAAATGTAATCACTGCCTGGCCCTGTCAATCACAGTAGAGAGGGTGCGGCAGTTGCAGAGAGAGCAGAGCCTCTAGGTGTAATGACAACGCCCCCGTTGCTCCTAGAGGCTCATTTGCATATATAAAAAAATCATGTTTTCTCAGTAATGCGGGCACATATGGACATGGCACCAACACAGATGCCTTCAGCTGCCAAGTGCACATGTAACAGGTCAGCCAGCGTCATAGGTACAAAACTGCTGACAGATGCCCTTTAGCGTGTATATTTCTCCAGGCCGCGCTCTAATGACGTCTCTTCCTCGCAGGTCGCTGAGGCTGTCGCCACATTTCTGGTGCGTCATCGGTTTGCAGAACCAGTTGGGGGATTTCAGTGGTAAGACCATGAGATAGAACCTAATGTTATTTAATATGTCCCTTTCAGAGGGGTGAAGATTAGTGCTGAGCGAAGCGAGCGTCGGATGAAGCATCCAAAGTCGCTTCGTTCATAACTTCGGAATAATACTGTACAGAGATCCGTCTCCGCACCGTAATAGAATGTATGGGCTCCGATGAGCCGACGTTAGTTATTCACAAAGTCGCGCGAGACTTTATTGAATAACTTCGGAAGTTGATGTTTAAAGTGGAAAACCGCTTCAAAACTTGAAACCGAACTCGGCTTCGGTTCTGACTGTTACCTCGGAACCGAAGCCGAGTTCGGTTTCAAGTTTTGAAGCGGTTTTCCACTTTAAAAATCAACTTCCGAAGTTATTCAATGAAGTCTCGCGCGACTTTGTGAATAACTGACGTCGGCTCATCGGAGCCCATACATTCTAATACTGTGCGGAGACTGATCTCTGTACGGTATTAATCCGACATTTTGAACGAAGCGACTTTGGATGCTTCATCCGACGCTCGCTTCTCTCAACACTACAGAAGATCTTCAGGCCCGGGTTCGGTGGGTACAGCTGGATGCCTGCTAGTTGTGGGAGCCATCTCTCTACAGGGGGGTCCTGAGGGGAGGAACTCCACCTGTACAACATGCACTCGTGTTTTTGTGTCTTACCAGTCCTCCTTTGTGTTTTCCAGTGTCTACCAGGCCTGTTAGTGCCCTGCAGTCGGGGGGCACCCAGTCGTCTTGTAAATAACTTGCTCCAGAGGCCATAGCGATGACCCAGTTCTACATCGTCCCTGGTACAGCAGAGCGACGCTTCCAACAATACATGCCAATCAATACACAAGTCAAGTGTCCGCGGTGTTTCCTTTCCCTCCTCTTCCAGGTCGGGGGCGCCGTTGCTGTGTTAGCGTGGCCATCACGCAGCCGGCCCTCAGTGGACCGATGACCTGCTTCTCGTCATTGTAACCTATGGTCGGAGGGAGGAGCACAGTCTTCTGTGGGGGTTCACAAGTGCCCCCTGTTAGTGAGGCCAAGTGTGCACATTATTTTTTTTATTTTTATTTTTATAGCTTTAGGATGTAATTTATAGTTTACAGTAATCACGTTAGAAGGAGAGAGACCCACTGATAAAATTCTGCACGTTTCTGACCTACCTTCCCCATTTGGTGCTTTATAAGCCATTCTCAATCGGAAATTCGCTGGTGTAAACTGTGCAAAATTTATTTTGAGGTGCGCGCATCTTGGGCTGTCCTAAAGACAGAAAATGCTGGGGGCAGGCATAGATTTGGCCTAACATTTGCACCATTTGCTGTCTTTAAAAGTATTAAATGTTTCAGAACTTGGCTGGCCACGCCCCCTACATCCAGTCGTCCCCGCCCACTTTCTTTGCACTTTTCAAAAGTCGCTGCCAAAAATTGCAGATTTGGCGTGTGACAATATTTACAACTTTTTGCCGCAATTGATTTAATAAATGACCACTTGTTCTAAATTCTCAATACTTTCTGTTTGCTGTCAGTGAATGGTAACCTTCTTATTGACATCCAGGAGCTGAATCTCTTGAAGGGCATCTGTCAGCAGTTTTGTCCCTATGACACTGGCTGACCTGTTACATGGCAGCTGAAGGCATCGGTGTTGGTCCCATGTTCATATGTGTCCACATTGCTGAGATAAATGAGGTTTTATTACATGCAAATGAGCTTCTGGGAGCAACGGGGGCGTTACCGTTACACCCAGAGGCTCAGCTCTCTCTGCAATTGCTGCGCCCTTTGCACTTCGACAGGGCCAGGCAGTGAAATCATCATCACACCTGCCTGGTCCTGTCAATCAAAGTGTAGAGGGCGCAGCAATTGCAGAGAGAGCTGAGCCTCTGGGTGTAATGGTAACGCCCCCGTTGCTCCCAGAAGCTCATTTGCATGCAATAAAACCTCATTTTTCTCAGCAATGTGGACACATATGAACATGGGACCAACACCGATGCCTTCAGCTGACATGTAACAGGTCAGCCAGTGTCATAGGGACAAACCTGCGGACAGATGCCCTTTTAAGGATCTAATACTTTTCACGGCTGAAGCTCCGTTACAATTGTATCCGGTGTTGACACTGGATTCACTGATACATTGTGGCAAACTATCAGCATTGCAGGGAGGTGCATGCTGCTCACAGAGCATTGTCAAGAATGTACATTTAAAAGACCCTGTCCTGTCCTAAACCTTTCCAAAGCTGAGTGTTTGTCACAGTTGTATCCAGTCCAGACAACCTTCCGTGAGGTGATCACATCAGCAGCACAAATCTCTCCTGCCCTAATAGTTTTGTTACAATGTGTCAGTGCAGGGTGACCTGCATCAGACTAGACTTCCAGGCTCCATCAGCATTGGAATGTATTAGGTCTGAAGCCCATTTCTCTATTCCCTGACAGCAAACAGTGGTCTTTAAAAATGGTAAGGAATTGCAACACAACGTATTTGAGAAAATTGAGGAAATGTTGATTATACAAAGTATAGGACAAGTTTATCGCTTATCCACGGGACTGAGGATAACTGTTAGGTGTGTGGGGGTCACAATGCTGGGACCCCAATGATCACGAGAACAGGGGTCCTGCAGTCCTATAGAAATGAATGGAGGGGTGCACAGGTACCCCTTTTTTTGTGATCGGTGGTGGTTCTGGTAGGTTGCTTGGTTCCTGTCGCACACAAGGCCAGTAGATGTCACTGCCGTACCGCCAAGGCCTCCTCTATCAGAAGCCACTGGGTTCTCCAGCGTCCATTGGTAGCAGTGGTGCCATAAAGCAAGATGCTGTAATCTGCAGACTGCTGAGCGATCACATTTGCATCTCCTGCTGCCGTCGATTTGTAGCGGCCGTCGCTGCGTCCCTCCGTGACTTGTACAATAAGAGCCGACTTTGCTTTGTGGCCGGAGTGGTTTCTTTCTGTTGATGAATGTAAAACCTTTTATTTATGGACAGAAGTACGAGAAAATGAATAAAGCGACAAGAAATCTTCACGCCTGACTGCAGCGTCCAAATCAGTGGCCCCACAATAAAGGCCGTGCGCTCCTCCGGTGTGATAGGGGCGCTGTGTGGTGTTACATGGGATCGGGGCTTTATTATCCCATAAGGTTATATTAAAGGGGTATTGCAGTAGAAAAAAATATGTGGTATGGACATGAAATGGTTAAAAAAAAATAATAAGAGACCAGCTTATACTAAACACACTGATTTATTTTTTTCATTTATTTTTCCCCCTCTCTCCCCCTCCCCCGCGTTGGTGCCGCGTTTCCGCTGCGCTCTACTTCCTGCTCCTGTCCCGCCACGGCAGGAAATGGCTGGGTATGCCGCTCAGCCAATCACTGGCTACAGTGATGATCCGCCCCATCCGGTGATTGGCTGAGCTGAATTTCCTGTTGTGTCGGGACCCGGGCACCGTGGGGATGAGTAAGGCGAGTATGAAGTAGTTTCTATTTAACCATTTCATAACCCTCTGACAGTTTTTTTTTTTTTTTGCCCCCCTAGTGGAATACCCTGTTATTGACACTTCCCCCAAAAAATAAGGGGTGAACTCTGACAACTGTTTACCAGGGTGGGAAAATAGTTGTCATGGACGGTACAGTTACTGAGCCAGTGCGGGGCCTGGACAAACACCTTGTTAACGCCGTTTTACTATTGAAGGTTTTAATTTTATGATGCAATGGTGAGTGCCCTTTGTCTCCCCCTCTTTGGGGCACTTCAGGATGAGCAAGAAGAGTCCACAAGTGTGACCGTGGTCAGTGAGAGCGGCAGACATGGCGGCCATATTATAAGATAATTCTGTTTTATAAGACATCTGTGGTTAGAAGAAATGAACGCACCGCCATATACACCTGTATGTATACAGAACGCAGAATATATAACCGCTATGTCCTGTACACACCATTTACATTCTCCACATGGCCACCAGAGGGCACCCTATTTATGGATCTGAGCAGGATTCCTGCAATCCTATCCATACATGAGGCTTGTGTGTGATACTGTCTGCTGAGCTGTGTATCTAATCCTATCCTGTGTGATACTGTCTGCTGAGCTGTGTATCTAATCCTATCCTGTGTGATACTGTCTGCTGAGCTGTGTATCTAATCCTCTCCTGTGTGATACTGTCTGCTGAGCTGTGTATCTAATCCTATCCTGTGTGATACTGTCTGCTGAGCTGTGTATCTAATCCTATCCTGTGTGATACAGTCTGCTGAGCTGTGTATCTAATCCTATCATGTGTGATACTGTCTGCTGAGCTGTGTATCTAATCCTATCATGTGTGATACTGTCTGCTGAGCTGTGTATCTAATCCTATCCTGTGTGATACTGTCTGCTGAGCTGTGTATCTAATCCTATCCTGTGTGATACTGTCTGCTGAGCTGTGTATCTAATCCTATCCTGTGTGATACTGTCTGCTGAGCTGTGTATCTAATCCTATCCTGTGTGATTCTGACTGCTGAGCTGTGTATCTAATCCTATCATGTCTGATACTGTCTGCTGAGCTGTGTATCTAATCCTCTCCTGTGTGATACTGTCTGCTGAGCTGTGTATCTAATCCTATCCTGTGTGATACTGCCTTCTGAGCTGTGTATCTAATCCTATCCTGTGTGATACTGTCTGCTGAACTGTGTATCTAATCCTATCCTGTGTGATACTGTCTGCTGAGCTGTGTATCTAATCCTATCCTGTGTGATACTGCCTGCTGAGCTGTGTATCTAATCCTATCCTGTGTGATACTGTCTGCTGAGCTGTGTATCTAATCCTATCCTGTGTGATACTGTCTGCTGAGCTGTGTATCTAATCCTCTCCTGTGTGATACTGTCTGCTGAGCTGTGTATCTAATCCTCTCCTGTGTGATACTGTCTGCTGAGCTGTGTATCTAATCCTATCCTGTGTGATACTGTCTGCTGAGCTGTGTATCTAATCCTCTCCTGTGTGATACTGTCTGCTGAGCTGTGTATCTAATCCTATCCTGTGTGATACTGTCTGCTGAGCTGTGTATCTAATCCTATCCTGTGTGATACTGTCTGCTGAGCTGTGTATCTAATCCTATCCTGTGTGATACTGTCTGCTGAGCTGTGTATCTAATCCTATCCTGTGTGATACTGTCTGCTGAGCTGTGTATCTAATCCTATCCTGTGTGATACTGTCTGCTGAGCTGTGTATCTAATCCTATCCTGTGTGATACTGTCTGCTGAGCTGTGTATCTAATCCTATCCTGTGTGATACTGTCTGCTGAGCTGTGTATCTAATCCTATCATGTCTGATACTGTCTGCTGAGCTGTGTATCTAATCCTATCCTATGTGATACTGTCTGCTGAGCTGTGTATCTAATCCTATCCTGTGTGATACTGTCTGCTGAGCTGTGTATCTAATCCTATCCTGTGTGATACTGTCTGCTGAGCTGTGTATCTAATCCTATCCTGTGTGATACTGTCTGCTGAGCTGTGTATCTAATCCTATCCTGTGTGATACTGTCTGCTGAGCTGTGTATCTAATCCTATCCTGTGTGATACTGTCTCCTGAGCTGTGTATCTAATCCTATCCTGTGTGATACTGTCTGATGAGCTGTGTATCTAATCCTATCCTGTGTGATACTGTCTGATGAGCTGCTGTATCCGATCCTCTCCTGTGTTATCCTGTCTGCTGTATCTGATCCTCTCCTGTGTGATACTGTCTGCTGTATCCGATCCTCTCCTGTGTGATCCTGTCTGCTGTATCCGATCCTCTCCTGTGTGATCCTGTCTGCTGTATCCGATCCTCTCCTGTGCGATCCTGTCTGCTGTATCCGATCCTCGCCTGTGCGATCCTGTCTGCTGTATCCGATCCTCGCCTGTGCGATCCTGTCTGCTGTATCCGATCCTCGCCTGTGCGATCCTGTCTGCTGTATCCGATCCTCTCCTGTGCGATCCTGTCTGCTGTATCCGATCCTCTCCTGTGCGATCCTGTCTGCTGTATCCGATCCTCTCCTGTGCGATCCTGTCTGCTGTATCCGATCCTCTCCTGTGTTATCCTGTCTGCTGTATCCGATCCTCTCCTGTGTGATACTGTCTGCTGTATCCGATCCTCTCCTGTGTGATACTGTCTGCTGTATCCGATCCTCGCCTGTGCGATACTGTCTGCTGTATCCGATCCTCTCCTGTGCGATCCTGTCTGCTGTATCCGATCCTCTCCTGTGCGATCCTGTCTGCTGTATCCGATCCTCTCCTGTGCGATCCTGTCTGCTGTATCCGATCCTCGCCTGTGCGATCCTGTCTGCTGTATCCGATCCTCGCCTGTGCGATCCTGTCTGCTGTATCCGATCCTCGCCTGTGCGATGCTGTCTGCTGTATCCGATCCTCGCCTGTGCGATGCTGTCTGCTGTATCCGATCCTCGCCTGTGCGATGCTGTCTGCTGTATCCGATCCTCGCCTGTGCGATGCTGTCTGCTGTATCCGATCCTCGCCTGTGCGATGCTGTCTGCTGTATCCGATCCTCGCCTGTGCGATGCTGTCTGCTGTATCCGATCCTCGCCTGTGCGATGCTGTCTGCTGTATCCGATCCTCTCCTGTGCGATCCTGTCTGCTGTATGAGGATGGAAATGTGTCCTTTGTGGTCATTCAGAGGCTGATTTTTCTCGGAGGCTCCGGGAATGGACTGCGCCTCGCTATCGGCGACGCTTCTGGACTACACACAATGATTCCTAATCCCCTGCACGCGGACCTGAGCACTGTGCGTACACCATGTATTACATCTATGCTGATATCATATATATGCTGATGGGATATTCGGCCCGGCGTAATGTGCATCCTGCAGATTCCCACTGGAAACAATGGGGCACGAGCACAACATTCACCTGTAATTTCCACCCTTATTTCTGCTTCCAGTATTCCAGAAAATCTGGACTGCAGTACTAAGCACAGCCACTATACAATGGATGGCGCTGTGCTTGGTGTACTGGGAGGAGGCTGCAGTGCTCACCAGAGATATCTACGCCCAGCAAGTGAGCTGGCAGAGATGTAAGCAGGTGGCACTGCCAGTGCCTTAGTTATGTAGTGGCTGGCGCCTCTGTATACTGTAACTGAGGCTACCTTCACATCTGCATTTTTGCCGGATCAGCAAAAACGGTCCCGTTTAGGATAATACAACCGGCTACATCCGTCATGAACGGATCCGGTTGTGTTATCTCTAAAATGACCAAGACGGATCCGTTTTCTTTCGCGTCCAGTTTCCCATGACGCACACAAAAACGCTGCTTGCATCGGTTTTGTGTCCGGCGTGGGAACGGAACCAAACGGAACAGAATGCTTTCTGGTGCGTTCTGTTCAGTTCAGTTTTGTCCCCATTGACAATGAATGGGGACAAAATGGAAGCGTTTTCCTGCGGTTTTGAGATCCTGTGACGGAGCTCAATACTTGAAAGGAAAACGCTGATGGGAAAGTAGCCTCAGGCCCCTTTCACACGAGCGAGCTTTCCCACGCGGATGCAATGCGTGACGCGAACACAGCACCCGCACTGAATCCTGACCCATTCATTTCAATGGGTCTGTCTAAATGAGCGCTTTTTTTTTTCTTCACACATCAGTTCTGCGTTTTTCACGCAGCCCTGGCCCCATAGAAGTGAATGGGGCTTCAGTGAAAAACGCATCGCATCCGGAAGCAAGTGCGGATGCGATGCGTTTTTCACTGATGGTTGCTAAGAGATGTTGTTTTGTAAACCTTCAGTTTTTTTATCACGCGCGTGAAAAGCACATCAAAACGCATTGCACCCGCGCGGAAAAAAACTGAACGCAATCGCAGACAAAACTGACGGAACTTCGGCTGACAACGTTTGGGTCCATTCACACATCCGTGAATGGGTGCGGACCCATTCATTCTTTATGGGCCAGGAATGGATGCGGACAGCACACAGTGTGCTGTCCGCATCTGCATCTCCGGAACGCGGCCCCCGATCTTCCGGTCCGCAGCTCTGGAAAAAAATAGAACATGTCCTATTCTTGTCCGCAATTACGGACAAGAATGGGCAGTTCTATGGGGGTGCCGGCCGGGTGTATTGCGGATCCGCAATACACTACGCACGTGTGAATGGACCCTTATTGCAGACTGCATTTGCCGTTCCGTGGGCATTCTGCATCACGGATGCGGACCCATTCACTTCAATGTGTCCGCAAATCCGGATAGGCGGAATGGAAGCACTACGGAGTGCTTCCGTGGGGTTTTGTCCCGTACTTCCGTTTCGCAAAAAGATAGAACATGTCCGGACGCCGACTGAGATGGCCGCCTGAAAGACCAGCTCCTGCCCGCACCGCAGCTTTCTGGCCAGTGACTCCTCTGTTCCGGCTCTTATGGGGAGAAAAGTGGCTCTCAAGAAGACCCCTCTCCCTTCCCGATCCCCCTCACCTGCCAGGACCCTTGAACAGTGCTGGGATCGCACTCCGGGTCCAGCGCTTCCACCGCGCAGCACCAAGGCACAGAGGGCCTCCCGCCATTCCTCCCTTCCCCCGCCTGACTCCCGCGCTGCAAACCTCTGCTGGAGCTCACCAAGTGACTGGATTGCTGCTGGCGTTGTCTGCGGACGGAGTCTCAGTGCTGGGGCTCTCACCGGCTGCCCTGAAATTTCGGCCAACCGCTGCTGAAAGGAGGACTCCCACCATGATGGCTCCTGGACTCACCCCTCAGAGGGAGACATCACGCAAAGGTACTGTGGCTCCTGTTAGGGGATGAGATACTACCCCTGTGGACCCTGCACCTAGCCTTCCTAGGATCCACCTGCATGAGCTCTGGCAAAATAACCAGTCCCCAGCCCCACCCTTGCTGGATCAAGGGGACAGCAGCTCTCTTCTGACATCTGGGCCAGATCGCCAAGCCCCCCATTACTTGCTGTTATGGACCCCCCAGCCCTGTCTGAACCTCCACAGCCCTGGGCAAGCTATTTTAGCAGTTTTCCTACAAAATAGGACTTTCGGGCTCTTATCTCTGAAGTTACAGAAGCCTGCAGAGCTGAAATTGCAGCAGTTTGCACTGATATTAAACACGTGGTGGACCGGATGGCAGCAGGCAATACATATCCACTCTTCATGAATCCATTTCTGCCCAAACGGCTTTGCTCAGGGGCATGGGGCGGCATTTAGAGGACTTGGATAACCGAGGCCGCCGGAATAATATCCGGGTACGGGGCCTTCCAGAGGCTACCGGAGACGAGGATCTCTTTGCCACACTGGAAGCCATATTTAACATGATCTTGGGACAACCATCCTTGCATAAGATCAAGCTGGACAGAGCTCATAGAGCATCCAAGCCCAAGGGCTCTGCTGCACGTCCTAGGGACGTAATTTGTTGTGTCCATGACTTTACCCTTAAAGAAACCATCATGGCTAAGGCGAGATCTCTACGCAACTTTGACGGAGCTCCGGTACAATTGTTTCCTGACCTATCCTGGTTCACACTCCAGAAAAGGAGACATCTTCAGCCTCTCCTCACATCACTCAGGGACCGCCAGATTGCCTATCGCTGGGGATTCCCCTTTGCCCTGATGGTCCGTCATCAAGGAAGAACAGAGACTCTCCGTTCCTTCTCGGATCTTCACCCCTTTTGCGAATCGCTCGGAATTCTTATACCCGACATGTCGGATTGGGAGTTTGAGTCACTAGCGCTTCCGCCACCACGCATTTGGTCTCCTGTAACCAGGAAAAGAAGACCTGGTCCAAGTGCATCCTCTTCTCCGCAGTCTCCTCCGTCGTCAGGGCATCGTCCACCTGCCTGACCGCCAAAGGCTTGGAGGACTTGATCGTCCTGAACTCTGCCCTTAATCCTTCACGCTCTCAGGATCGACCTAGAAGGGATTGCATCTCTGGGAATAGTTGTTTACTGCTATCTGTTTGCCTATCTTTGTGTTGTCTCGTCCTGTCCTCGTGTACCTCAGTCTTGCCTTTGATCCGTTGTTCAACTAGTGTGAAGTCACTGACGTATACGGACTCCCTCAGTGAGCTGTACCCTGCATATATTATATATCATCACATACCCACATGGTGCGGTGCATAACCTTCAATGTCAAGGGGCTCAACTCCTCAATTCTAGACCCGCAGGGGCGTTATATTATTCTCTGTGGCCATTTAGCAGATAAATCCATCACCTTATGTAACATTTATGCCCCAAACACTTCCCAGATCCGCTTTCTCGGCGGAATCATCCACAAGGTTTTTGTTGAGGGAGTGGACTCTTCGAAGCCCCTGGTCCTCCTAGGTGGGGACTTTAATGCAGTGTTTTCTGAATCAATGGATCGCCTGGCCCTCCCGGGCAGACTAATACATTCGACACAGCAGCGCTTAGCCAGGGACTTTCGTAAACTGGTGCGGAAATACTCCCTGTATGACCTCCGGCGTCTCACTTATCCCACCGATAGGTCCTTCTCCTTTTACTCTGCCCCACATGGTTCCCACACCCGTATTGATTACCTCTTTGGTACCATTTCGACCCTCAGGATATTGGAAGGAGCAGACATGGGCCGAATCACCTAGTCTGACCATGCTCCTGTACTAGTTGACATTAGTAGTGAGTCGGGCCATGTTCGCCAATGCCACTGGAGACTTAATGACTCCCTCTTGAAGCAGCCCATCACTAGGGAGGAACTCCGCGAACACCTGAAAACTCGACTGCTTTGGTCAAGACCCTTACATCTCACTTGCGAACACTAGAAGACAAGATGGCTGCTCACCCCTCCCGGTGCACACTGAGACGAATTGTTGATACCAGGGCTCAATTGAAGAGTCTATCTTTAGGTCGTGTCAACAAGTTACTACTTTACACACGACAGCGTTATTATGCTTGGGGAAACAAACCTCATACTTTGCTGGCCAGACAACTCAGGAATCGCAATCCCCAAACGGGTCTGAGTGCTCTTAGGGGGACTGACGGAACAATCCACTATGACCCCAGAGTGATAGCAGAGAGGTTCTCGACCTACTACTCTTCCCTGTACAATTTGCCCTCCGACCTCCCCTCAGATGAGAGACTTAGGGATAGTACAATCCAGTCTTATTTGGCATCCTGTCACCTTCCTACCCTATCAACTTCCGATCTTGCCGCCCTTAATAGTCCGATCACGCCGGAAGAGATAGGGGAAGTGGTGGACCATCTGCCTGAGGGTAAATCCCCAGGGCCTGATGGCTTCTCGTATAAATATTAAGACTTTCAAGACCAAACTAATCCCTCACTTAGTAACCCTTTTTAATCATTTTCTAGCTGGCAACGCAGTACCAGCCCCAATGTCTCACTCTTATCTCACGATGATTCTGAAACCTGGGAAAGATTCTCACGAATGCCATAATTACGGGCCCATTGCCCTGCTTAATTCAGACCTTAAGATTTACACCAAAGCCCTAGCTTCACGACTAAACGTTTTTCTCCCCTCCCTGATCCACAAAGATCAGGTGGGATTTGTCCCAGGCCATCAGGGGGCCGACAACACACGAAGAAACATTGACTTGATAGATGTTATATCTCGCTCGGGTGTGGAGGCGCTACTTCTTAGTTTAGACACTGAAAAGGCGTTCGACCGTTTAGGTTGGCCTTTCCTTTTTGCAACCTTGCAGGCATATGGCCTTTCTGGTCCCTTCGTTAGGGCCATTCGTAGCCTATACTCCTCCCCCCACAGCGACAATCAAACTACCTCATGCTCAATCTCGACCCCTACACATTGCTAACGGGACGAGACAAGGCTGCCCCCTATCTCCGCTATTATTTCCCATGTGTATCGAACCCCTGGCGGCCAAAATCAGGGCATGTCCAGACATCAGAGGTGTTATGGTCAGGGACAGGGAGTTTAAGCTATCGCTATATGCAGACGACATCCTTCTTACCCTTACCAAGCTTCATATTTCCCTACCAAACCTCCATTCCATCCTGCTGGAATTTGGTCGACTCTTGGGGTATAAGGTCAACACCCATAAAACTGAGGCCCTCCCTCTTAATCTTTCTCAGATGGCCCTGGGCTCTCTTAGGGTTAACTTCCCTTTCCATTGGAAGACGGACTCCCTGCGATATTTGGGTGTTGACTTCACTCCCCGATATGTGGAACTTTATAAAGCTAACTTTCCACGCATATATGCGGAGATCAGGGGTCTCCTGGACGAGTGGCACGCTCTCCCACTCTCTCTCATGGGACGTATTGCTGCGACTAAAATGACGATCTTGCCCAAGCTTCTGTATCTTTTTGAGACCTTACCGATTATAGTTCCCCTTAAAGATCTGATATCCATTCAATCTCACCTCCTTAGATTCATATGGGCGGGAAAACGTCATAGAATCCCACGGTCAGTCCTTCTATCTAGTAGGCACCAGGGCGGACTAGGGGTACCGGATCTGTCCAAATATTACTGGGCGGCCCAGCTACGTTCTGTCACGGCTTTGGGCTTCCTTGCACCTATACTCTGTCTGGATGCAAGTAGAAAGACTCTGGCTAGCTCCTACACATCCTAACTCCATGCTATGGTCCGGATCTGACAAGACTCTACCAGTTAAGGATCTCTTAGGGCCCATGGCTTGTACTAGACTCATATGGCAGCTGTGCAGTGGTAAATTCCCTTCTGGTTTCCAATCACTCCGCCATGACCTCCTTTTGTATCACCCTGTACTCCCTCACTACTTTTTCAGGGATCACAGTTTCCCTCCCGACTCCCTTTGAACGCCTTTGTTGGGAAGGGGTACATGCGAAGGGTCTAATTTCTGAGATCTACGCCATATTGCTGACTCCCTTCCCTGATCGGGTTCAAAGGCATTCCTACATGGTGCGGTGGGAGGAGTATCTGCAGAAGGCCTTACCGGACTCACTCTGGCACCTTATATGGAGGAGGGCAGCGAAATCCTCTATGTCTGTACTTCATCAGGAGAACCAATATAAAATTTTAATGTACTGGTACCACACTCCTGACCTCCTCCATAGAATGAACCCAGTAGTCCCGGGAGACTGCTGGAGATGCGGCTTACATAGGGGTACACTGCCTCATATCTACTGGGACTGCCCCAAGATACGCCCCTACTGGACCGGAGTAGGCGCCCTCCTGAGTGATATCTTTGCAGTGGAAATCCGACCTGACCCTATGTCCTTCCTGCTTAATGTGGTCCCTATTCAAGTTAAAAAACACTCACTTAAGTTATTACTATTGATACTAACAGCAGCTCGTTGTCTAATCTCTCGATCTTGGAAAAGCCCTGAACCGCCACGGGTTTCTGATTTGTACGCTAGGGTGACGAAGGTCCAAACAATGGAATACTCCACGGCCATGTTTCAGGACAAAATAGTACTCTTCAATGCCATATGGGACCTGTGGGATAATTACTGGGCCACAAGGCAACCTTAACAACCTCATGAGAAAGAGGTGTCCCCCCCCCCCCCCCCCCCCCCCCCCCCCCCTTGTGTCATTGTCTATGTTATCTGTCTTGTCTTTTGGTTATTAGTTTGGTAAAGCATTACTAGCTGAGAAGCCCTGGGCTTTTGGGTCTTTAAGACTCCTTCACTACTACTTGATGTCTAATATACCGCTAAGTAGTCCTACTTTGGACTGATTAAAGATGGACACAGTCTCTCTTAGTACATTTTATTGATCTATTTCTGCTCGGTCTCTCATTTTTCCTCATTGATTATTATCGAGTCTTACAAGTGCTCAATCAATATGAATGGGATGCTTTTCATGTTTCATCCTTTACCTTGTACTAATGGGCTTGAATCTATTGTTGATGTGCATTTTCATTTCTATATTATTTAATAAATATACAATTCTATAAAAAAAAGAACATGTCCTATCTTTTTGCGGAACGGCCGGATCGCGGACCCATTCAAGTGAATGGGTCCGCGGTCCGCTGCGGCTGCCCCACTGACTGTGCTCGTGCATTGCGGGCCGCAGCACGACCGCGGGGCACACATGCCCGTGTGAAAGAGGCCTTAGGCTGTGATGTGTTTGTTTGCCAATCACGGCAAAAGCAGCAATTTTACCATAGTTTTTGAAAACCACAGAAAACACCGTGATGCACTAACGTAGCCCTAGATCAGGCATGGCCAACCTGAGGCTCTCCAGCTGTTGCAAAGCTACAACTCCCAGCATGCTCAGACTGCCTACAGCCTGCAGCAGGGCATGGTGGGAGTTGTAGTTTTACAACAGCTGGAGAGCCTGCCCTAGATGTAGAACCACATTGTAAAGCCATAGGACCAGGGGCGTAGCTAGAAATGCATGGGCCCCATAGCAAAAATAAATTTGAGCCCCCCCCCACATATCTATCGGGCCTCCCACCACCCCTTCCAGAGCTCCCACCCAAACACCCACCCTAGGTCTCCCACCGCCATGAGCATAGAAAAGTCTGAGGGTCTGGAGTTGTCACATCTGGTCTGGCACCTACCAATAAGGCCCCATTCACACGTCCGCAATTCTGTTCTGCATTTTGCGGAACGGAATTGCGGACCCGTTAATTTCTATGGGGCCGCACAATGTGCAGCCTGGACACGGAGTTGCGGACCCGCACTTCCGGGTCCGCAATTCCGTTCCCGAAAAAAAATAGAACATGTCCTACTCTTGTCCGCATCTGCGGAAAAAAGTAGGCATATTCTATGCAGTGTCGGCAATGTGCGGTCCGCAAATTACGGGACGCACATTACCGATGTCAGTGTTTTGCGGATCCACGGGCCCGTGGATCTGCAAAACACTTACGGATGTGTGAATGGGGCCTTACCATGCGTCTTCAGTTAGATGAGAGAGAAAAGTGCACTCATCTAACCTTTACAAGTCAGTCCCATCAGACTCCCAGTCCAGACTAGCCTGGTGCCTGCCACAGTAGGGCCTCTGCCACCACCAGCCCTGAGCCTGCCCAGAGTGGAACTGGAACCATCTACTGCGAGTACAGCAACCTTCAATAAGGAGCAGAACTTAGGGTAGTTTCACACTTGCGGCAGGACGGATCCGACAGGCTGTTGGATCCGTCCTGCCGCTATTTCGCCTTGCCGCCACTCCATCCCTATTGACTCGGGCAGTCAGAGAGCGCAAATCTGACTGGCGCCAGTGCGGCCGGCGGGACCACTCCCTCCTTAGTCACTCCACACCAGGTAAACCCCCTGCCCGGCCCCCTCCACCGCCTGAGTCCGCCTCCTCCCTCTAGTTACTAGGAATCATTCATTCTTTCCTGCGCTGCGGCCGGGCCTGCGGCGCTGTCTGGTGCCTGGCTCCGCCTCCGTCCCTCAGGTACGCCCCCATTCCGGCCCCCTCCACCGCCTACCTCATCTGCTGCTCGTGCGGCCGTGCGCCCCACCTGCTCCAGTCCTGACCTGACTCCTTGGCTTCCCCCCAGCCAGGCCCGAGCTGCGGACCGCCCACTACACTAGTCTAGTGTGGTGGGCGGGCGGTCGGGCCTGGCTGCCTGTGTGTAGTGTCACCGTGTGTGTTTGTTAATAAAAAAAAAAAAAACAGAAGCAGGTCCGGACGGGCCCCCAGTGGCGTAGGGCCCCATAGCCACTGCTATGGTTGCTATGGCGATCCCTACGCCACTGCATAGGACGCCTGTGGGCATTCGTCAACCCTTTTTGTGGCAGTCAAAAATTTTGGCACGCGGCAATTGTGCGCAAACATTTGTAATTTTACACCACTCACCACTCTTGAAAAGTGTGCATAGCTATTTTAGATGCTAGCACGCCAGATTAATCCCCTGCGACTTTTTAAAAAGTTGAAAGTTCCATAGGAGGATTAAAAAAATGTAAAAACATAAAAAATGGAAGTAAAATAAAAATCATGTTGTAATGCAAAAAAATAAAATAAAATGCATGGCCGAGTGACTTTTTTTTGTACTCCCCCCATATATAATTTTTTTAAAAATAAATCATAAAAAATCTATATATGTATGGCCCCTGTCCTGCAGCAAAGCTCTGATATCTGATCTGTGAGGAGCCCCGGGCTGAGCTGGAGACCATCTCCCAGCACCAGACTCCTTGTCAGACGGATGAAAGAAGAACATTCTTCTGCTGCTGATAGATCGACCTTCTTCTTGTGCAGAATATCTGAAGGCTCGGGCTGCAGCATTCCAGCTCAGAGAATCCTGATTGGATAGTATTTTGGAATTGGCGCAGCACTTCGGATACAAGGATCTCTGCTGAGCTGCCTTAAATGTAAAAATGTAAAAATATTCACAATCTGTGAAGTGAGTAAATAAAAGTACAAGACACTTTTTTTTTTTTTTTAAAGTGACGGGCATTTCACTAGTTGTGCGGCACCGCTTTCTCGGAGATTCAGCTAGTAATGGAAATCTCCTGTAGACAGCACGCCTCTGGCAATTCGCTTAGAAATACTCAAGTTAAGGTCCGCATTCGTTCAGCAATTCACTTTCAATGGGGCTGGAACGGAATTTCCGGGATCCCCATCCATTTTCTCGGGATCCGTTTTTTCAGGATCCGCAATTTCGTTCCTGAAAAAAAATAAAATAGAACACGTCCTATTCTTGCCCGCAATTGCGGACCAGAAAAGGCATTTTCTATTATAGCGTCTGTGAGGTGCGGATCGCACATTGCAGGTGTCCGTGTTTTGCGGATCCGCAAAACACATACGGAGGTGTGAATGGACCCATACCGGAAAACATGGCTAGCTCGGGAGACGAGGCCTTAAGTTGAGATAACAGTCTAGGTTAGTTAATGGGTTAATGCAAAAATCCCTGGTGGTCAGGAACAGTGAAGTGGTTACTGTCAGCTAACTTGTAGTCAAGGGCAATGAAGAGGTTAATTTCAGCAGTCTATGGCAGGGAAGCGTTTAATTTCAGCCTATTTGGTCTTCTACAGCAGGGAACAGTGAGTGTCGGCATCTCTGGTGGTCAAGGGCATAGAAACAGTTAATTGCAGCATCCTTGGTGGCCTGGGCATGATTTCAGCATGACTGGTTGTATAAGGCAGTGAAGTGGTTAATCAGCATCCTTAGTGGCCTAGGCCAGTGGAGAGGTTAATAGTTTCATCATTGGTAGTCTATGGCAGCGGAATGGGTCATTTTCAGCTTCCTAGGTGGTCTAGGGCAGTGGAGAGGTTAATAGTGGAGAAGCTAATTCCATCGTCCCTGGTTGTGTAGGGCAGTGAAGTGGTTCGTTTTCAGCATCTCTGGTAGTCTATGGCAATGAAATGTTTAATTACAGTCTCTATGGTGGTCTAGGTCAGAGATCAGCAACCTTCGGCACTTCGGCTTCCAACTCCCAGCATGTACATTTACTCGGCTGTTCTTGCAACTCCCATAGGAGGATTCTGGGAGTTGTAGTTTCCGAACAGCTGGAGTGCCGGAGGTCGCTGATCCCTGGACTGGGATACTTCAGCATCCCCAGTAATATAGGGACGGGGACAAGTTTATTTCAGAATCTTTGGTGGTCTAGGACAATGAAGAGGTTAATTTCAACATTCCTGTCGGTCGAAGACAGTGTAGAGGTTATGTTCAACATTTCTGGTGGTCTAGGGTTGTAAGACATGTAACTGCGGCATCCCTGATGGGCTAGGGCAGTAAACTGGTGAACTTCAGCTTCCCTAGTGGTCTTAGGCAGCATCCGAGGGGGTCTAGGGCAGTGGACTAGTTAATATAATCTCTGGTGGTCTAGGGCGGTAATTAAGTTAACATCAACTTCCTGGTGGTCTTGGGCATCTTTCAGCATCCCTAGTAGTTTAGGGCAGTGCAGCATTTCATTTCAGCCTCCTTGGTGGTTAGGAGTAGTGAAGAGGTTAATGTCAGCAGTACTGGTGGTCTAGGGAAGTTAAGCAACCACTTCTCTGGTGGTCTTAGGATGCTGAAATCAACCACTTTACTACCCTAGTAGTCTAGGGCAGTGCAAGCGGTTAATTCCAGCATCTTTGGTGGTCTAGGACAGCAAAGCTATTTTTAGCATCTCTAGTAATCTAGGGAGGTGAAACAGTTAATTCCAGTGTCCCTGGTGGTCTAGGACGGTGAAGCGATTCATTTTTGTTTGGCTATGGCCAGTGAAGGGTTTAAATTCACAACCACAGGTGGTCTACTTGCAGAACACTGATGTTCCTTTCAGAGGAGGCTACCACTGGGACCACTGGACCGCTCCAGCACCCATGTCCCCTGACGTACCACACGCAGCATGTGAACACACCCTACATGTACCACACGCAACACGTATTAGAAGACAAAAATGTATGCGCACAAATCAGAAACTCAAATGATGCAAGATGTTTATTGCATTTGCAGCTCCACAACCTACTTGGATTAATGGAGTAAGATTTCAAGGTCAAATTTACTCTGAAATACTCTGTGCTGCTGAAGTAGGCGTTCCTTCCACTATGTAACTGCAACCTTCCACCAGATCAGCACTTCCCTCTCATGAAATACTCTGTGCTGCTGGAGTAGGCGCTCCTTCCACTATGTAACTGCAACCTTCCACCAGATCAGCACTCCCCTCTCATGAAATACTCTGTGCTGCTGGATGACCCTGCTTCTTCCACTATGAAGCTTTTAATCTGAGCTACCTACAAGATCAGTGCACTCATCACCTGAAATGCTAGGTTCTGCTGGAGTCGATGCTCCTTCCACTATGAGCCCTCAATCTGTGCTCTCCCATTTGTCTCTACTTCCCTCTTCACTGTCCCATTACATGTCCTCACTAACATCTTATGAAGTGACATGTCACTGCCCCCACAGAGGATCAGCACCCCCCGATCGAGCGATTTAACTGATGGTCTGCGACCTCCTACAAGATTGGCCTGCTATGACTGGCGTTTCCCCAGGTTGTCAAGTTTTGCTTTTGGGCCTTGAGGCTTCTTCAGGTTTGTGATTTCTGTGATTGTCTCCATCCACTTTTTTGTCACCTTCCCCTTGTTCCTTTACCCTTCCTAAGAGGAACCGTCTTTTCACATATGTCCAGAATAGGACAAATCTTTGGTCTGGTCACCTTAGCTTCCAGTTAAAGTTTGGTCTTACATTGGTCAAGAAGCCATTTGACTGTATTTCTTTCCACCCAAGAACTTCTCCATGAAAGATCTAAGGTGCCAATACTTTCCTTGTATTGTCTACGTCCACATACAGCCATAGATAACACCAGATCCTGGACAGTCTTTCATTTCTAGATGTATAATTACAAGAACCTTTCTAGATCTTCCATTCTTGCTCTAGAGGTACACATTATAGATGGTTCCAGGATCTGGACTAAGGTGACCACTGTTTCCTGTCCCCTGTGGCTACCTGCACATGTTGCAGATTATGCACGTTTTTCAGGATTCTATAGCTTAAAGGAGCTTAGAGGCATCGGCCATGACATCATCCATACATAGAAGGGCCTCCATTCACACTCCTGGTCCTCGGCTCCTCTATATCTTCTCAGGAGCCATGAAGTCCTCCTCATCTCCTAAGACATCCATCTGTCCACTCTTAATCTCCAGGGTTTACTCCACATGGTCTGTTGAACTCTTGGCCATACTCATGGATCCATTTGTTCGCCACTGATAAAACATATAACACTTTAAACAAATCTAAGGTTCTCTCGAAACTTTAGAGACATGACAGAAGATACTATCTTCAGGGGTCTGTGAGCACAGAAGGATTCTCCAACCAAAGGTTAAAGTATCGTGAGCATGGAGTCAGAGAATCCAAGTGATACGACTCTCCTACCAGTGCTGAGATGGATCCTCCTTGTTTCAGGAATTACTGGAGGTTCCAACTCAGGGACCCCACTAATGGTATCTTCTGAAATGTCAAAAAAAAAGAGAAAAAAGCATGGATCGCATATCCCCATTTGATGCATTGATCTAGTATTGCTTCTCAGCATAAATGATAGTATACCAAGCCCTAATCTACATAGCGTACACGAGGCATTAGTATGCGTTTTGATCAAGGTTGCCTCCAGGGTCGCTCGGCCTGCTCGTGCAGTACTGCAGCGTCGGTGCCATGCCAAATGAGAGTAGGTCTCACTCGAGGAGGCAACCTTGGTGTGGTGAGTGGGCTTATGCATTTTGATCAACTGTGCTGAGAAGCAGTTATAGATCAGTGCATGGCATGTGGATCTGCAATCCATGTTTTTCTCTTTTTTTTGGGATATCTTCTTAAATGTATGTGTATGTATAATATGGTT
Organism: Bufo bufo; assembly: GCF_905171765.1. NCBI lineage: Eukaryota > Metazoa > Chordata > Amphibia > Anura > Bufonidae > Bufo > Bufo bufo. The sequence goes on from NC_053391.1 coordinate 686,683,952, forward strand.
TCTAAGAATTACTCACCCCATTTGCTCCCGACCAGTACAGGGCAGCCGGCATGCAGTGTGTCCTCATTACCCTCACCATTCCTGTGGAGGTTCCACCAGAAAACAGCAGCATTCTGTAGGAAAGAAGAGAAGGGTGTGTAATAAACACTGTCCTTTACCACATATTAATATGATCTGTTATTATATGTGTAATATATACCCACCGAGGGATATGTGTGCAGACAGCCTATCACACTCCTTATATACCCACCAAGGGATATGTGTGCAGACAGCCTATCACACTCCTTATATACCCACCGAGGGATATGTGTGCAGACAGCCTATCACACCCCTTATATAACCACTGAGGGATATGTGTACAGACAGCCTATCACACCCCTTATATACCCACCGAGAGATATGTGTACAGACAGCCTATCACACTCCTTATATACCCACCGAGGGATATGTGTGCAGACAGCCTATCACACCCCTTATATACCCACCGAGGGATATGTGTGCAGACAGCCTATCACACCCCTTATATACCCACCGAGGGATATGTGTACAGACAGCCTATCACACTCCTTATATACCCACCGAGGGATATGTGTGCAGACAGCCTATCACACTCCTTATATACCCACTGAGGGATATGTGTGCAGACAGCCTATCACACGCCTTATATACCCACTGAGGGATATGTGTGCAGACAGCCTATCACACCTTATATACCCACCGAGGGATATGTGTGCAGACAGCCTATCACACGCCTTATATACCCACGAGGGATATGTGTACAGACAGCCTAACACACCTTATATACCCACTGAGGGATATGTGTGCAGACAGCCTATCACACCCCTTATATACCCACCGAGGGATATGTGTACAGACAGCCTATAACACTCCTTATATACCCACCGAGGGATATGTGTGCAGACAGCCTATCACACTCCTTATATACCCACTGAGGGATATGTGTGCAGACAGCCTATCACACACCTTATATACCCACCGAGGGATATGTGTGCAGACAGCCTATCACACCTTATATACCCACCGAGGGATATGTGTGCAGACAGCCTATCACACGCCTTATATACCCACCGAGGGATATGTGTACAGACAGCCTAACACACCTTATATACCCACTGAGGGATATGTGTGCAGACAGCCTATCACACCCCTTATATACCCACCGAGGGATATGTGTACAGACAGCCTATCACACTCCTTATATACCCACCGAGGGATATGTGTGCAGACAGCCTATCACACTCCTTATATACCCACTGAGGGATATGTGTGCAGACAGCCTATCACACGCCTTATATACCCACCGAGGGATATGTGTGCAGACAGCCTATCACACCTTATATACCCACCGAGGGATATGTGTGCAGACAGCCTATCACACGCCTTATATACCCACCGAGGGATATGTGTACAGACAGCCTAACACACCTTATATACCCACTGAGGGATATGTGTGCAGACAGCCTATCACACCCCTTATATACCCACCGAGGGATATGTGTACAGACAGCCTATCACACTCCTTATATACCCACCGAGGGATATGTGTGCAGACAGCCTATCACACTCCTTATATACCCACTGAGGGATATGTGTGCAGACAGCCTATCACACGCCTTATATACCCACCGAGGGATATGTGAGCAGACAGCCTATCACACCTTATATACCCACCGAGGGATATGTGTGCAGACAGCCTATCACACGCCTTATATACCCACCGAGGGATATGTGTGCAGACAGCCTATCACACGCCTTATATACCCACCGAGGGATATGTGTGCAGACAGCCTATCACACGCCTTATATACCCACCGAGGGATATGTGTACAGACAGCCTAACACACCTTATATACCCACCGAGGGATATATGTGCAGACAGCCTATCACACCTTATATACCCACCGATGGATATGTGCAGACAGCCTATCACACCCCTTATATACCCACTAAGCCAGCTCAGCACACATGGCTTTTTTCATGAGCTACATGCTGCCGACGTAGAAAGTGGTCAGAATAATGTGACTTGACTGTGTGTGCACCATGTTTACCTCACATGTAATATACAGTATATTGTCATTTACCAGGTATATATAATATTTACTGCCCTGTACCACACATGTATAATATGATATTTACGGTACCTTTACCACGGGAGTACTGATGTTGGCGTATACAAATGCTGTAGATCCTCCCAGGTGTACGGAGCTCAGCTGAAATAAAACAATTAAGGTAAATCCTCAATAATAGTCAGGATCCTAATATTACTAATACTCATTAGGTCCCTGAATGCCTCCCACTCAGTTTCATATCGGGGCCGGGTTACTCCTCTGAGGGCACTCCCCTGCATAGCAGGACCCTTAGAGATGTGACAGAGCTCCCCCTATTGGTGAGGTCAGGAGGTGACTAGAGGCAGTGATTTCAGTAACCAGGGCTGACTTACATAAATCATGAAGGTGGCTATTCTGTTCCCAGTGTTGGTGCGGTACAGGGGGCTCTTTCTGGACTGAAATAGAAAAAATGGGTCGAAATGAGTGGGAAGAGACATAAGACATTAACATATCTCAAACTTGAAGGGTATTTCCACCTTCACAATCAAAAAATGAAGCACGTTTGTAAATAATCTAAATGTAATGTATTGTTTTTTGTCTACAGCTCCTGTGCAGACCTACATATCTCCATGGTAACAGACTACAAACAAACTGTGTGTAGTCTGATGCTACGGTAACACTCCATTTTATCGTTCCCCTACGTCTTGCAGACCTACCAAATGTACGGAGGGGACAGATGGATGGGAGTATGATCATCAGATTTTCTCAGTTACTACGGAGACACATAGATCTGCATAGGGGCTGTGGACTCAAAACACTACGAAATGTGAGACCAAATCAATGGAAAAAAAGTAAACTTCCAGAAGAAGGCATAGGGAAGTCTGTATCTAAGGCCTCATGCACACGGATGTTTTTTTTTTGCGGTCCGCAAAAACGGTTTCCGTTGTTCCGTGATCCGTGTCCGTTTTTTCATCCGTGGGTCTTCCTTGATTTTTGGAGGATCCACGGACATGAAAAGTGAAAAAAAAAACTAAGTCAAGTTTGCATTGAAAATGATAGGAAAAACGGACACGGATCACGGACGCGGATGACTATCTTGTGTGCATCCGTGATTTTTCACGGACCCATTGACTTGAATGGGTCCGTGAACCGTTGTCCGTGAAAAAAATAGGACAGGTTATATTTTTTTCACGGACTGGAAAAACGGATCACGGACGCGGAAGCCAAACGGTGCATTTTCCGATTTTTCCACGGACCCATTGAAAGTCAATGGGTCCGCGAAAGAAAACGGAAAACGTCGTGTGCATGAGGCCTTAGTCTCTATTGTCTATACTGAAGACTGATGGCTTGAGGTTACAGGCCCAAAGCCTGAGGCTGCACTACTGAGAGTGTCTAATTTCCGTGAGGTACAGTGTTGTCATGGAGACCACATCTACATCAGTATCCTGACATACACCGACATATCTGTTATAATTAAAGAAAAAATCTTTATTCCCTCACCTGTTAGAAAGGTGCAGGATGTAATGTGTAATGAAGGTAATCTTTTTAGCAGTGACTGTATTTGTGAGTTATAACCTCCCTTCTTATCCTCAGCTGAGTCATGTGACCGCCACTCAGACTTTCCAAATGATGCAGCATCTGATGTGTGGACAAGAAGTCAGTTTCTCTATTTATTCCTATGGGGGGCCTTACTCTCAGCCTGATAGGAATGAATAGAGAAGTAACTGACTTCCTGTCCTGTGTCAGTTGGAGATCAGAGAGCGGGTCACATGACACAGCTGAGGATCGGAAGGGAGGTTATAACTCACAAATACAGTCACTGGTAATAAAAAAAAATGACCTTCACTACAGTTTACGTCATGTGTCTTTCTAACCGGTTGGAGAATAAAAAATGTAGTGGGAGCGCTACTTTAAAGTCAGGCAGGATTTACAAATTGATGCGGTCTGTTTCCATGACAACCATGTACCTGACAGAAAAATGAAAGCAAAATGTAGGGTGGGAGCTCTCAGGCCCTTTACAAGCCTCCTCATCGCATACCGTAGCATAGTCAAAGTGCGGCTCGTAGTGTCCGCCGATACCGTAATTGACCACCTGGAGGTACTCAGCGTATGGAGCTTTGGCGTGTAAACCGGTCGCTGCTGCGATGCGGACGTCCAGATTTCTGAGAACCGGGTCGGCCGTGTCCTTCAGCCACGCGCTGCAATACAAGAGAATGGTACAGACGGATTCATGGCGGGGGCGGATGGGAATTTCACTCATATTTCTGAGGATGATCAATAATGACTGGCACTTGAGGGGTTAATGGCACTGTTTTGAAAGCACCGTGATTGGTGCAGCTATGGGGAATGTTTGCCTTGTGTGGTTATGAGGGGCACTGTGATTGGCACTGCCATGGGGGGCACTGTGATTGGCATTGTGATGCACTGTTCTGGTACAGTTATGGGGGTAGTGTAACTACCACTGTTATAGGGTATTTTCTCTGACGTTGTATTAGGGATATTTGCTGACATTGCTATGTGGGCACCCTGCCTGGCAATGTTATAGGATACTTTTTCATTGTAATAGGGGTGTTTTTTTCTATTATTCTTAATGTGTATTTGTTTCTAGCATTGTTATAGGGGTATTGTCTCTAGCAATGTTATGGGGTATTGTCTCTAGCATTGTTATGGGGTATTGTCTCTAGCAATGTTATGGGGGTATTGTTTCTAGCAATGTTATGGGGGTATTGTCTCTAGCATTGTTATGGGGGTATTGTCTCTAGCAATGTTATGGGGGTATTGTCTCTAGGAATGTTATGGGGGTATTGTTTCTAGCATTGTTATGGTGGTATTGTCTCTAGCATTGTTATGGTGGTATTGTTTCTAGCAATGTTATGGGGGTATTGTCTCTAGCATTGTTATGGTGGTATTGTTTCTAGCAATGTTATGGGGGTATTGTCTCTAGCATTGTTATGGTGGTATTGTTTCTAGCAATGTTATGGGGTATTGTCTCTAGCATTGTTATGGGGTATTGTCTCTAGCATTGTTATGGGGTATTGTCTCTAGCATTCTTATGGGGGTATTGTCTCTAGCAATGTTATGGGGGTATTGTCTCTAGCATTGTTATGGGGTATTGTCTCTAGCAATGTTATGGGGGTATTGTTTCTAGCATTGTTATGGTGGTATTGTTTCTAGCAATGTTATGGGGGTATTGTCTCTAGCATTGTTATGGTGGTATTGTTTCTAGCAATGTTATGGGGTATTGTCTCTAGAATTGTTATGGGGGTATTGTCTCTAGCATTGTTATGGGGTATTGTCTCTAGCATTGTTATGGGGTATTGTCTCTAGCATTGTTATGGGGGTATTGTCTCTAGCATTGTTATGGTGGTATTGTTTCTAGCAATGTTATGGGGTATTGTCTCTAGAATTGTTATGGGGTATTGTCTCTAGCATTGTTATGGGGGTATTGTCTCTAGCATTGTTATGGTGGTATTGTTTCTAGCAATGTTATGGGGTATTGTCTCTAGAATTGTTATGGGGGTATTGTCTCTAGCATTGTTATGGGGGTATTGTCTCTAGCATTGTTATGGGGGTATTGTCTCTAGCATTGTTATGGTGTATTGTTTCTAGCAATGTTATGGGGTATTGTTTCTAGCAATGTTATGGGGTATTGTCTCTAGCATTGTTAAGGGGTATTGTCTCTAACATTGTTATGGGGGTATTGTCTCTAGCATTGTTATGGGGGTATTGTCTCTAGCAATGTTATGGGGGTATTGTCTCTAGCATTGTTATGGGGGTATTGTCTCTAGCATTGTTATGGGGGTATTGTCTCTAGCATTGTTATGGGGGTATTGTCTCTAGCATTGTTATGGGGGTATTGTCTCTAGCATTGTTATGGGGGTATTGTCTCTAGCAATGTTATAGGGGTATTGTCTCTAGCATTGTTATGGGGTATTGTCTCTAGCATTGTTATGGGGGTATTGTTTCTAGCAATGTTATGGGGGTATTGTTTCTAGCAATGTTATGGGGTATTGTCTCTAGCATTGTTATGGGGGTATTGTCTCTAGCATTGTTATGGGGGTATTGTCTCTAGCATTGTTATGGGGGTATTGTCTCTAGCAATGTTATAGGGGTATTGTCTCTAGCATTGTTATGGGGGTATTGTTTCTAGCAATGTTATGGGGTATTGTCTCTAGCATTGTTATGGGGGTATTGTCTCTAGCATTGTTATGGGGGTATTGTCTCTAGCATTGTTATGGGGGTATTGTCTCTAGCATTGTTATGGGGGTATTGTCTCTAGCATTGTTATGGGGGTATTGTCTCTAGCAATGTTATGGGGTATTGTTTCTAGCAATGTTATGGGGTATTGTCTCTAGCATTGTTATGGGGTATTGTTTCTAGCAATGTTATGGGGGTATTGTCTCTAGCATTGTTATGGGGTATTGTCTAGCAATGTTATGGGGGTATTGTTTCTAGCAATGTTATGGGGGTATTGTCTCTAGCATTGTTATGGGGTATTGTCTCTAGCAATGTTATGGGGTATTGTTTCTAGCAATGTTATGGTGGTATTGTTTCTAGCAATGTTATGGGGGTATTGTCTCTAGCATTGTTATGGTGGTATTGTTTCTAGCAATGTTATGGGGTATTGTCTCTAGCATTGTTATGGGGGTATTGTCTCTAGCATTGTTATGGGGTATTGTCTCTAGCATTGTTATGGGGTATTGACTCTAGCATTGTTATGGGGTATTGTCTCTAGCATTGTTATGGGGTATTGTCTCTAGCATTGTTATGGGGTATTGTCTCTAGCATTGTTATGGGGGTATTGTCTCTAGCATTGTTATGGTGGTATTGTTTCTAGCAATGTTATGGGGTATTGTCTCTAGAATTGTTATGGGGGTATTGTCTCTAGCATTGTTATGGGGGTATTGTCTCTAGCATTGTTATGGGGGTATTGTCTCTAGCATTGTTATGGGGGTATTGTCTCTAGCATTGTTATGGGGGTATTGTCTCTAGCATTGTTATGGGGGTATTGTCTCTAGCATTGTTATGGGGGTATTGTCTCTAGCATTGTTATGGGGGTATTGTCTCTAGCATTGTTATGGTGGTATTGTTTCTAGCAATGTTATGGGGGTATTGTCTCTAGCATTGTTATGGTGGTATTGTTTCTAGCAATGTTATGGGGGTATTGTCTCTAGCATTGTTATGGTGGTATTGTTTCTAGCAATGTTATGGGGTATTGTCTCTAGCATTGTTATGGGGTATTGTCTCTAGCATTGTTATGGGGTATTGTCTCTAGCATTCTTATGGGGGTATTGTCTCTAGCAATGTTATGGGGGTATTGTCTCTAGCATTGTTATGGGGTATTGTCTCTAGCAATGTTATGGGGGTATTGTTTCTAGCATTGTTATGGTGGTATTGTTTCTAGCAATGTTATGGGGGTATTGTCTCTAGCATTGTTATGGTGGTATTGTTTCTAGCAATGTTATGGGGTATTGTCTCTAGAATTGTTATGGGGGTATTGTCTCTAGCATTGTTATGGGGTATTGTCTCTAGCATTGTTATGGGGGTATTGTCTCTAGCATTGTTATGGTGGTATTGTTTCTAGCAATGTTATGGGGTATTGTCTCTAGAATTGTTATGGGGTATTGTCTCTAGCATTGTTATGGGGGTATTGTCTCTAGCATTGTTATGGTGGTATTGTTTCTAGCAATGTTATGGGGTATTGTCTCTAGAATTGTTATGGGGGTATTGTCTCTAGCATTGTTATGGGGGTATTGTCTCTAGCATTGTTATGGGGTATTGTCTCTAGCATTGTTATGGTGTATTGTTTCTAGCAATGTTATGGGGTATTGTTTCTAGCAATGTTATGGGGTATTGTCTCTAGCATTGTTATGGGGTATTGTCTCTAACATTGTTATGGGGGTATTGTCTCTAGCAATGTTATGGGGGTATTGTCTCTAGCAATGTTATAGGGGGTATTGTCTCTAGCATTGTTATGGGGGTATTGTCTCTAGCATTGTTATGGGGGTATTGTCTCTAGCATTGTTATGGGGGTATTGTCTCTAGCATTGTTATGGGGGTATTGTCTCTAGCATTGTTATGGGGGTATTGTCTCTAGCATTGTTATGGGGGTATTGTCTCTAGCATTGTTATGGGGGTATTGTCTCTAGCAATGTTATAGGGGTATTGTCTCTAGCATTGTTATGGGGTATTGTCTCTAGCATTGTTATGGGGGTATTGTTTCTAGCAATGTTATGGGGGTATTGTTTCTAGCAATGTTATGGGGTATTGTCTCTAGCATTGTTATGGGGGTATTGTCTCTAGCATTGTTATGGGGGTATTGTCTCTAGCATTGTTATGGGGGTATTGTCTCTAGCAATGTTATAGGGGTATTGTCTCTAGCATTGTTATGGGGGTATTGTTTCTAGCAATGTTATGGGGTATTGTCTCTAGCATTGTTATGGGGGTATTGTCTCTAGCATTGTTATGGGGGTATTGTCTCTAGCATTGTTATGGGGGTATTGTCTCTAGCATTGTTATGGGGGTATTGTCTCTAGCATTGTTATGGGGGTATTGTCTCTAGCAATGTTATGGGGTATTGTTTCTAGCAATGTTATGGGGTATTGTCTCTAGCATTGTTATGGGGTATTGTTTCTAGCAATGTTATGGGGGTATTGTCTCTAGCATTGTTATGGGGTATTGTCTAGCAATGTTATGGGGGTATTGTTTCTAGCAATGTTATGGGGGTATTGTCTCTAGCATTGTTATGGGGTATTGTCTCTAGCAATGTTATGGGGTATTGTTTCTAGCAATGTTATGGGGTATTGTCTCTAGCATTGTTATGGGGTATTGTTTCTAGCAATGTTATGGGGGTATTGTCTCTAGCATTGTTATGGGGTATTGTCTCTAGCAATGTTATGGGGGTATTGTTTCTAGCAATGTTATGGTGGTATTGTTTCTAGCAATGTTATGGGGGTATTGTCTCTAGCATTGTTATGGTGGTATTGTTTCTAGCAATGTTATGGGGTATTGTCTCTAGCATTGTTATGGGGGTATTGTCTCTAGCATTGTTATGGGGTATTGTCTCTAGCATTGTTATGGGGTATTGTCTCTAGCATTGTTATGGGGTATTGTCTCTAGCATTGTTATGGGGTATTGTCTCTAGCATTGTTATGGGGTATTGTCTCTAGCATTGTTATGGGGGTATTGTCTCTAGCATTGTTATGGTGGTATTGTTTCTAGCAATGTTATGGGGTATTGTCTCTAGAATTGTTATGGGGTATTGTCTCTAGCATTGTTATGGGGGTATTGTCTCTAGCATTGTTATGGTGGTATTGTTTCTAGCAATGTTATGGGGTATTGTCTCTAGAATTGTTATGGGGGTATTGTCTCTAGCATTGTTATGGGGGTATTGTCTCTAGCATTGTTATGGGGGTATTGTCTCTAGCATTGTTATGGTGTATTGTTTCTAGCAATGTTATGGGGTATTGTTTCTAGCAATGTTATGGGGTATTGTCTCTAGCATTGTTATGGTGTATTGTCTCTAACATTGTTATGGGGGTATTGTCTCTAGCATTGTTATGGGGGTATTGTCTCTAGCAATGTTATGGGGGTATTGTCTCTAGCATTGTTATGGGGTATTGTCTCTAGCATTGTTATGGGGGTATTGTCTCTAGCATTGTTATGGGGTATTGTCTCTAGCATTGTTATGGGGGTATTGTCTCTAGCATTGTTATGGGGGTATTGTCTCTAGCATTGTTATGGGGGTATTGTCTCTAGCATTGTTATGGGGGTATTGTCTCTAGCATTGTTATGGGGGTATTGTCTCTAGCATTGTTATGGGGGTATTGTCTCTAGCAATGTTATGGGGGTATTGTCTCTAGCATTGTTATGGGGTATTGTCTCTAGCATTGTTATGGGGGTATTGTTTCTAGCAATGTTATGGGGTATTGTCTCTAGCACTGTTATGGGGGTATTGTCTCTAGCATTGTTATGGGGGTATTGTCTCTAGCACTGTTATGGGGGTATTGTCTCTAGCATTGTTATGGGGGTATTGTCTCTAGCATTGTTATGGGGGTATTGTCTCTAGCAATGTTATAGGGGTATTGTCTCTAGCATTGTTATGGGGTATTGTCTCTAGCATTGTTATGGGGGTATTGTTTCTAGCAATGTTATGGGGTATTGTCTCTAGCACTGTTATGGGGGTATTGTCTCTAGCATTGTTATGGGGGTATTGTCTCTAGCACTGTTATGGGGGTATTGTCTCTAGCATTGTTATGGGGGTATTGTCTCTAGCATTGTTATGGGGGTATTGTCTCTAGGATTGTTATGGGGGTATTGTCTCTAGCATTGTTATGGGGGTATTGTCTCTAGCATTGTTATGGGGGTATTGTCTCTAGCATTGTTATGGGGGTATTGTTTCTAGCAATGGGGATTTCATGATGTCTCATCCCTCTACAACCCCTCCTGGCAGCTGAATACACAGTTCCCGGAGGAGCCCACTACCTTTTGCTGATCCTGTACTCGGCCTTCGCCTGCTGGACTCCGGAGGCCACCACCGACCGCTGCAGCTGGAGAAGACGATGGACACCTTTGTTACTACGTATCGTGTAACTTGTTAAATTTTGATACATTTGACACGATTTGAAGAATAGTAACAGAAATCCAATACATGGCACCCGTCACCCAGCTTTCCTAGGCCCTGATGTATCACTGTCTATCCTACTGAGGACTGCAGGAAAGCTGGATGACGATGTCCAGTGGGAAAGCTGTAATTCCAGTCATCCTGGCTGTCACCCAGCTTTCCCGGTGACAGATAATATGAAGGTTTCCCAGCTATCTCCGTGTATCTGAGACGGTTATACGTCGTTGTGAGGTTTCTCCATTCTCTCCTTTGGCGGTCGCAGCCAAATCTTATGAGCAGAAGGAAAAAGCGACGTCATTCTGGCGCATGAATCCTCAACCCGACTTCTAGGAATGTGTAATGAGGAACGTCCCGGCTCTGGAGCCTCATAAAATGTCTCCCCCTCTGGAGGGGGCGACGTTCTGTTCTGATCCAGAGTAACCATAGAGAACAAAAACATCCAGTAATACACTGTGAGAAGTGACATCACCGGCTGTATACCGCCTGAGGGCTCGCGATCCGCAAAACACAGATACCGGCCGACCCGTAATAGAACTGTCCTATCCTTGTCTGTACTGCGGGTGAGACTTGGGAAAGTGTATGATCTGAGTGCAGCTCTGGAGTATAATACAGGATGTAACTCCGGATCAGTACAGGATAAGTAATGTAATGTATGTACACAGTGACTGCACCAGCAGAATAGTGAGTGCAGCTCTGGAGTATAATACAGGATGTAACTCAGGATCAGTACAGGATAAGTAATGTATGTACACAGTGACTGCACCAGCAGAATAGTGAGTGCAGCTCTGGAGTATAATACAGGATGTAACTCAGGATCAGTACAGGATAAGTAATGTAATGTATGTACACAGTGACTGCACCAGCAGAATAGTGAGTGCAGCTCTGGAGTATAATACAGGATGTAACTCAGGATCAGTACAGGATAAGTAATGTATGTACTCAGTGACTCCACCAGCAGAATAGTGAGTGCAGCTCTGGAGTATAATACAGGATGTAACTCAGGATCAGTACAGGATAAGTAATGTAATGTACACAGTGACTGCACCAGCAGAATAGTGAGTGCAGCTCTGGAGTATAATACAGGATGTAACTCAGGATCAGTACAGGATAAGTAATGTAATGTATGTACACAGTGACTGCACCAGCAGAATAGTGAGTGCAGCTCTGGAGTATAATACAGGATGTTACTCAGGATCAGTACAGGATAAGTAATGTAATGTATGTACACAGTGACTGCACCAGCAGAATAGTGAGTGCAGCTCTGGAGTATAATACAGGATGTAACTCAGGATCAGTACAGGATAAGTAATGTAATGTATGTACACAGTGACTGCACCAGCAGAATAGTGAGCGCAGCTCTGGAGTATAATACAGGATGTAACTCAGGATCAGTACAGGATAAGTAATGTATGTACACAGTGACTGCACCAGCAGTAATAGTGAGTGCAGCTCTGGAGTGTAATACAGGATGTAACTCAGGATCAGTACAGGATAAGTAATGTATGTACACAGTGACTGCACCAGCAGAATAGTGAGTGCAGCTCTGGAGTATAATACAGGATGTAACTCAGGATCAGTACAGGATAAGTAATGTAATGTATGTACACAGTGACTGCACCAGCAGAATAGTGAGTGCAGCTCTGGAGAAAAATGCAGGATGTACTCAGGATCAGTACAGGATAAGTAATGTAATGTATGTACACAGTGACTGCACCAGCAGAATAGTGAGTGCAGCTCTGGAGTAAAATGCAGGATGTTACTCAGGATCAGTACAGGATAAGTAATGTATGTACACAGTGACTCCACCAGCAGAATAGTGAGTGCAGCTCTGGAGTATAATACAGGATGTAACTGAGGATCAGTACAGGATAAGTAATGTAATTTACATACACAGTGACTCCACCAGCAGAATAGTGAGTGCAGCTCTGGAGTATAATACAGGATGTAACTCAGGATCAGTACAAGATAAGTAATGTATGTACACAGTGACTGCACCAGCAGAATAGTGAGTGCAGCTCTGGAGTATAATACAGGATGTAACTCAGGATCAGTACAGGATAAGTAATGTATGTACACAGTGACTGCACCAGCAGAATAGTGAGTGCAGCTCTGGAGTATAATACAGGATGTAACTCAGGATCAGTACAGGATAAGTAATGTATGTACACAGTGACTGCACCAGCAGAATAGTGAGTGCAGCTCTGAAGTATAATACAGGATGTAACTCAGGATCAGTACAGGATAAGTAATCTATGTACACAGTGACTGCACCAGCAGAATAGTGAGTGCAGCTCTGGAGTATAATACAGGATGTTACTCAGGATCAGTACAGGATAAGTAATGTAATGTATGTACACAGTGACTGCACCAGCAGAATAGTGAGCGCAGCTCTGGAGTATAATACAGGATGTAACTCAGGATCAGTACAGGATAAGTAATGTATGTACACAGTGACTCCACCAGCAGAATAGTGAGTGCAGCTCTGGAGTATAATACAGGATGTAACTCAGGATCAGTGCAGGATAAGTAATGTATGTACACAGTGACTGCACCAGCAGAATAGTGAGTGCAGCTCTGGAGTATAATACAGGATGTAACTCAGGATCAGTACAGGATGAGTAATGTAATGTATGTACACAGTGACTGCACCAGCAGAATAGTGAGTGCAGCTCTGGAGTAAAATGCAGGATGTACTCAGGATCAGTACAGGATAAGTAATGTATGTACACAGTGACTGCACCAGCAGAATAGTGAGTGCAGCTCTGGAGTAAAATGCAGGATGTTACTCAGGATCAGTACAGGATAAGTAATGTATGTACACAGTGACTCCACCAGCAGAATAGTGAGTGCAGCTCTGGAGTATAATACAGGATGTAACTGAGGATCAGTACAGGATAAGTAATGTAATTTACATACACAGTGACTCCACCAGCAGAATAGTGAGTGCAGCTCTGGAGTATAATACAGGATGTAACTCAGGATCAGTACAGGATAAGTAATCTAATGTATGTACACAGTGACTCCACCAGCAGAATAGTGAGTGCAGCTCTGGAGTATAATACAGGATGTAACTCAGGATCAGTATAGGATAAGTCATGTATGCACACAGTGACTGCACCAGTAGAATAGTGAGTGCAGCTCTGGAGTATAATACTGGATGTAACTCAGGATCAGTACAGGATAAGTCATGTATGCACACAGTGACTGCACCAGTAGAATAGTGAGTGCAGCTCTGGAGTAAAATGCAGGATGTTACTCAGGATCAGTACAGGATAAGTAATGTATGTACACAGTGACTCCACCAGCAGAATAGTGAGTGCAGCTCTGGAGTATAATACAGGATGTAACTCAGGATCAGTACAGGATAAGTAATGTAATGTATGTACACAGCGACTCCACCAGCAGAATAGTGAGTGCAGCTCTGGAGTATAATACAGGATGTAACTCAGGATCAGTACAGGATAAGTAATGTATGTACACAGTGACTGCACCAGCAGAATAGTGAGTGCAGCTCTGGAGTATAATACAGGATGTAACTCAGGATCAGTACAGGATAAGTAATGTATGTACACAGTGACTGCACCAGCAGAATAGTGAGTGCAGCTCTGGAGTATAATACAGGAGGTAACTCAGGATAAGTACAGGATATGTAATGTAATGTATGTACACAGTGACTGCACCAGCAGAATGATGAATGCAGCTTGTATAATTTGGAGGAGATGCTCAGAGCTTCAACTCACCCATGGAGCAGCAAGTTCCTTGATCTTCTCTGCCTCATAGTCACTGACAAAGTCATGGTAGAGAAGGATGTAAGGAGCCAGGTTCACCACCTGCTTCTTCAGGGGCTGGAGGATGAGATAGGGGCTTCTGTTTGTGTCATAAGAACACGTCAGTCTTGGATCCTCATGTTGAAAAGGCTAAAGAGGAGATGACACAGCAGAGGATGAAAGATGGAGGAAGCCCCGGCACAGGAGTATCTCTGTCATATGAGCCCCCCTTTTATGTATTTAACAGTGTAGCCACTGTGGTTCTTCCCCCCTCCAGTCATGGTCCGGCCTATCTATAAGCTGCAGCGACATGTCCTGATGATGTCATCACACTGATGAATGTGTCACTATTTTAGGCCTCACGACCGTGCCGTTTTTTTGCAGTCCGCAAACCACGGATCTGCAAAAAACGGAAGCCGCCCGTATTGCCTTCCGCAAATTGCGGAACGGAACGGGCGCCGGCAATATAAATGCCTATTATTGTCCGCAAAGCGCGGACAAGAATAGGACATGTTATATTTTTTTAGTGGGGCCGCGGCACGGAGCCACGGATGCGGACGGCACACAGAGTGAAGTGAATGGGTCCACATCCGAGCCGCCAAAACGGCGGCTCGGATGCGGACCCAAACAACGGCCGTGTGCATGAGGCCTTACAGTGTACATAGATCCTGTACCCGATGATGTCATCAGACTCAGCACCATGTGATGTCACTGACAGGTCTCTTGGATATCTTTACCAGTGACATATCTCTGTCTGTACCTGGGACCCCATAGTCTGGCAGAGCCCCTCATACAGGTCTCGTGTCCTCAGGTGGGTGACGTTCGGCCTCAGCAGGGTTGGCTCCTCCACGGCCTCTCTAGCCGGAGTCTCGTCTAATATCTTTTCATATTTGGCGACATTTAGGGCCAGTCTCATGTTATAAGGATCTGCAGGAGAGAAGTAGGTTATGGTAATAAAGCATTTTTTTAGAGTCGAGTTGCAGTATAAAGCGCAGCACATAAAGTGTCCTGTTTATTCATGAATAGAATGCGAGAACTGCACTAAAGACTGACACTTAGGAAAATCTGTTGGACGGAGGGACTTGGAGAAATATAACCTTTACTTTTCTGTCATGTATTTTACAAACTTGATCAGTGTGTGAAGGGTTTAGAACGGAGAAGCAGAAGATGAGTCCGCGGCAGGCGACCTGCTTGCTGATGGTTTCTCACATACCGTACAGCAGACACTCCCTGGAGAGACGTAACGCCCGAGACACGTTCCCTGTCTTGAAGAAGAGCAGATTGTCATTAAAGGGGTCGTCCCATGGAAATATTCGACATTTTTCCAACCAGCAGCTGGATTTTTATACTTTTATACTTTTCATACTTCTATAGGCTACAGGAACCCCTTCACTAATGCAGACCCCCAGAAAAAATATTATTAACCCCTTCTACTGTCCTAGACCATCTGGATTGTTTCCATTCATCCCTTCTCTGACCTAGCCTACGGATGTTACTGTTAACCCCTTCATCACCCTTGGTGTTATTATTAACCCCTTCAATGACATAGATCCACCAGGAATGTTACTATTAATGCCCTAACTGCCGTAGACCGCCAGGGATGCTATCATGAACCTCTTCACCTCCCTAAACCATCAGGGTTATTACTATGGTCCCGTCACTGACCGAACCTACCAGGGATGTTATTATTAACCCATTCACTGCTCTAGAAACAAATCAGATGTGATTAACCCTTTCACTGCTCTGCACTGCACCAGATATCTTATTATTAACGCCTTCACTGCCATAGACCACCTGGGTTGTTACCATTGTTCCCCTCGCTTACCTAACCTACCAGGGATGTACTATTAACCCCTTCACTGTCCTAGACCACCAGCGATGGTTTTATTAATCCCTTGACTGTCCTAGACCATTTCAGATGTTACAATTGCTCCCTTCACTGATGTGGCCTGCCAGGGATGTTACTATTAACCCCTTCACTTATATAGCCTACTAGGGATATTACTGTTAACTACTTAACTATCCTAGACTACCAGGTATATTACTATTAACCTCTTCACTGCCCTACATCACTAGGTATGTTACGATTAACCCCTTCACTGACCTAGACCACCAGGAATGTTACTATGAACGCCTTCACTGACCTCTTACCAGGGATGTTACGATTAACCCCTTCACTGACCTAGACCACCAGGAATGTTACTATGAACGCCTTCACTGACCTCTTACCAGGGATGTTACGATTAACCCCTTCACTGACCTAGACCACCAGGAATGTTACTATGAACGCCTTCACTGACCTCTTACCAGGGATGTTACAATTAACCCCTTTACTGACCTAGACCAGCAGGAATGTTATACTATTAACACCTTCAGTGGCCTCTTACCAGGGATGTTACGATTAACCCCTTCATTGACCTAGACCATCAGGAATGTTACTATTGACCACTTCACTAACCCAGTACCAGGAATGTTAACATTAAACCCTTTACTGCCCTAGATCACCAGGGATGTTACTATTCATCCTTTATCTTCCCTAGACCCCCATGGGCAGAGTGCTAGCTCTGCCGCCGAGCATTAGAGTGGAGCTGATCTTAGTGCAGATCTTATGTTGATGTCACAATGTATGACTTGCGGTATTAAGCTTTTTCGGCAGGCATTTCTGCAACTAATTATCTAGATTCCTCGTGTCATTTCCCCGACCACAGGATGGAAATAAAAATCAGGCTGGAAATTTGTGTGAAATGGATATCCTGCAGAGGAGCGAAGCAGTCAGCAGATCTTATTTCAGGTTTTATTTCTATGCTTATGAGGTAGGACGATTATAAAGTTCTTCTTCTACTGGATGACAACAGAGAGTAAAAGAATCAGCAGCCACTGATGTCACTCACCTTGTAGTAGGAAAAAGCTAAGTAATCCAATGCATCTTCCAGGGAGCCCTGATCCTCCGTTAACCAGCTGCCATAGGAATCCCGGAACTTACTGACTGCCTCCTCGAGCCATGGGATAGAGTGGTAAAAGTCCTCCATGTCATAGGCCACCTGTGGGGTACAATGGAGGATGAGAGGCCATATAATATGGCATAAAATGAGATGTTATGATGTCATTAGTCATCTACAGGGATGGGCATTTCAATGTAAGATCAACAGATTTAGGTTATTATCATTAGAGGGTCAGCAGAGTCATCTCATTATCATTAGAGGGTCAGCAGAGTCATCTCATTATCATTAGAAGGTCAGCAGAGTCATCTCATTATCATTAGAGGGAGAGGACAGCAGAGTAATTAATTATCATTAGAGGGAGAGGACAGCAGAGTCATCTCATTATCATTAGAGGGCAGGTTCAGCAGAGTCATCTCATTATTATTAGAGGAGAGGGTCAGCAGAGTAATATCATTATCATTAGAGGGCATGCTCAACAGAGTCGCTTATTATCATTAGAGGACAGGGTCAGCAGATTTAGTTTATAATCATTAGAGGGCAGGCTCAGAAGAGTCACTTATTACCATTCGGGGAAAAGGGTCAGCAGAATCATCTTATCATATAAGGACTGGGTCAGAAGAGTCATCTTATTAGAGGACAGAGTCAGAAGAGTCATCTTATCACATTATCATTAGAGGATGGGCTTAGCAGAATCACTTATCATTCAAGGAAAGGGTCAGCAGAGTCATCTCAGTATGATTAGAAGGTAAGCAGAGTCATCTCAGTATCATTAGAGGGCAGGTTCAACAGAGTCATCTCATTATCATTAGAGGGAGAGGGCAGCAGAGTCGCTTATAATCATTAGAGGGCAGGCTCAGAAGAGTCACTTATTACCATTCGGGGGAAAGGGTCAGCAGAGTAATCTTATCACATTATCATTAGAGGATGGGCTTAGCAGAATCACTTATCATTCAAGGAAAGGGTCAGCAGAGTCATCTCAGTATCATTAAGAAGAAATGTCAGCAGTCATCTCATTATTACAAAGTTGTTTTATTATAATTAGAGAGCAGGAGGTATAATGGCAGCTCCATTGTTCTGCTGAGGGTATATATAAGGTCACATAGGCCCTTTTACAGTTGTGGCAATTATCAGGCCCTGTGTAACTGGTGCCACCCGTCATTGAAACGCTTGTTTATTAGGCAAGCCCATCTTTTATATAGAACAATCATCATTTACTGTCTGTAAACCATTGCTGCATGGACAGTAAATGCAGCTCTCCCATCGACACAACAATCGGGCAATTATCAGGAACGTTTGGTTCATTCCCGGTAATTGCCTGTGCATCGGCCTGTGTAAAAAAGCCTAAACACTATACACAGAAAAAAATACTAATAGTGACTAATTTTCACATTTCACTGAACGTCGAATGAGTTATTTGTGTATTTTTTTTAGCACAGTGTTTTCTTTTTGAAAAATAATCACAATTATTGAGTTGTCTTTTTGCTTTTTTCTCTGTAATTGTGGGATTATGTTTCTTGAATTAGTACAGAACGTCTCTCTTCTGTGGCACCTCCGCGTGCCCCCCACATATGTTCCGAATTAATATAAGATTTGCTGTCGATTGATTCCAGACTTTTAAACCACTCACCACGTGGGCAGTTTTTATATCTCAGTTACTTGCAGCCTAGTTCTAGACATAAATAAGAAGAAAAGTAAACTCTGGGGCATCTTCTTAAAAATAATGACTACATTTTTGAAGCATGATGCATGTCAATGAGGCACAACATTTAAAATGAAAAATAATGATGGCAGGAATGGCGGATGGCATCTTCGTGCAGCACATTTTAGGCTCAGAGCTGAGGGTTCAGAATATATAGTATTTTTTATACTAAAATATGCATATGAGGTACAAACCCCTCCACTGCCCTAGACCACCGGTGAAGCATTAATTACTGCACTACCTAGACCACCAGAGAAATTGGCATTAACCGTTCCATTATCCTAGACCACCAGGTAAATGGGTATTAACCCTTCTATTACCCTAGACCAGCAGGGAAGCATTAACCCCTCCACTACCTTAGACCACCAGGGAGATCGGAGCCTAGATCATCAGAAAAGCAGACCTTAAATCTTTTATTAGTGTAGACCACCAGGGACACATTAACCCCTCCACAGGGATATATTAAGCTATTCAGTACCCTTAGACCACCAGGAAGCATTAAGCACTTTACTACCCCTAGACCAACAAGGAATGGGCATGAACCCTTCCAATTATCTTAGACCACCAGGGGAATGGGTATTTACCCTTCTATTACCCTAGACTACCTTAGACCACCAGGAAAATGGGTTTCTAGATCATCAGAAAAGCAGGACTTAAATCTTTTGTTACGTTAGACCACCAGGGACACAGGGAAATATTAACCTATTCAGTATCCTTAGACCACCAGGAAGCATTAAGCACTCCACTACCTTAGACCACCTGGTAATAGGCATTAACCCTTCCATTTATCTGGACCATCAGGGAAGCAGATCTTAATTTTTTTCTTAACCTAGGACACCAGGGAAGCATTAACCTTTCTAGTACTCTAGACTACTAGGGTCACAGGTATTTCCCCTCCCATTACCCTAGACCAACCTAAATGCAAACAACCCCTTTACTGCCCTAGACCACTAAAGAAGCAGACATTAACCTCTCTAGTACCCTAAACCACCAGGAAAGCAAGCATAAACCCTTCCATTATCCTAGACCACCATTAAGCTCTCTACAATGCTAGCCTTCCATATATGTTAGAATTTCCCCCCCGTAGTAAGCGTTAATCCTTCTATTACTCTAGTCCTCTATAGAATTTGGCTTTAACTTCTCTTTTTCCTTAGACTATCAGGGTAACTTGCAATAACCCTTCACTACTTTAGACCACCAGGGTTGACTGAAGTATTATCCCTGTTATCTACACTGCGTGCAGAATTATTAGGCAAATGAGTATTTTGACCACATCATCCTCTTTATGCATGTTGTCTTACTCCAAGCTGTATAGGCTCGAAAGCCTACTACCAATTAAGCATATTAGGTGATGTGCATCTCTGTACTGAGAAGGGGTGTGGTCTAATGACATCAACACCCTATATTAGGTGTGCATAATTATTAGGCAACTTCCTTTCCTTTGGCAAAATGGGTCAAAAGAAGGACTTGACAGGCTCAGAAAAGTCAAAAATAGTGAGATATCTTGCAGAGGGATGCAGCACTCTTAAAATTGCAAAGCTTCTGAAGCGTGATCATCGAACAATCAAGCGTTTCATTCAAAATAGTCAACAGGGTCGCAAGAAGCGTGTGGAAAAACCAAGGCGCAAAATAACTGCCCATGAACTGAGAAAAGTCAAGCGTGCAGCTGCCAAGATGCCACTTGCCACCAGTTTGGCCATATTTCAGAGCTGCAACATCACTGGAGTGCCCAAAAGCACAAAGTGTGCAATACTCAGAGACATGGCCAAGGTAAGAAAGGCTGAAAGACGACCACCACTGAACAAGACACACAAGCTGAAACGTCAAGACTGGGCCTAGAAATATCTCAAGACTGATTTTTCTAAGGTTTTATGGACTGATGAAATGAGAGTGAGTCTTGATGGGCCAGATGGATGGGCCCGTGGCTGGATTGGTAAAGGGCAGAGACGCCAGCAAGGTGGAGGTGGAGTACTGGTTTGGGCTGGTGTCATCAAAGATGAGCTTGTGGGGCCTTTTCGGGTTGAGGATGGAGTCAAGCTCAACTCCCAGTCCTACTGCCAGTTTCTGGAAGACACCTTCTTCAAGCAGTGGTACAGGAAGAAGTCTGCATCCTTCAAGAAAAACATGATTTTCATGCAGGACAATGCTCCATCACACGCGTCCAAGTACTCCACAGCGTGGCTGGCAAGAAATGGTATAAAAGAAGAAAATCCAATGACATGGCCTCCTTGTTCACCTGATCTGAACCCCATTGAGAACCTGTGGTCCATCATCAAATGTGAGATTTACAAGGAGGGAAAACAGTACACCTCTCTGAACAGTGTCTGGGAGGCTGTGGTTGCTGCTGCACACAATGTTGATGGTGAACAGATCAAAACACTGACAGAATCCATGGATGGCAGGCTTTTGAGTGTCCTTGCAAAGAAAGGTGGCTATATTGGTCACTGATTTGTTTTTGTTTTGTTTTTGAATGTCAGAAATGTATATTTGTGAATGTTGAGATGTTATATTGGTTTCACTGGTAAAAATAAATAATTGAAATGGGTATATATTTGTTTTTTGTTAAGTTGCCTAATAATTATGCACAGTAATAGTCACCTGCACACACAGATATCCCCCTAAAATAGCTAAAACTAAAAACAAACTAAAAACTACTTCCAAAAATATTCAGCTTTGATATTAATGAGTTTTTGGGGTTCATTGAGAACATGGTTGTTGTTCAATAATAAAATTAATCCTCAAAAATACAACTTGCCTAATAATTCTGCACTCCCTGTATACATAGAGACGTCTTATAGTCTAGTGTATAACATATTCTGTAAAATATGTTACATATCTCTATGATTATTCAATGTTAGAACGTGATCCCCTGAACAAGAAACTGAGAATGCCGAAGACTCAGCAGAAGAAAGTACACTCTGGAGAAACACTTCTACAATACCTTGCCAATATGGAAACAGTCATCTGCTGACATGCTGGAGACCTGGTCCAGCTTGTGTAGAAAACGAAGGTGTGAAATGGGTCCACTCTGGAATACTCCTTGTGTCAAACCCTTAACATTCAAGGAGTAGACATCTTGTAATCTCATGAGAGCTTTGGCTGCTCCTTCAACATCTTCTGGGACTGGAAGGTTCTTCTCCATCTTCTCATAACCGTCCTTCAGCTCTGAGAAAAGATGTAAGGAGACAAAGAGGAACTTCATGTAGAAGACGGAATCTGCTTTATTTCTAGCTTGATCTTTAGTGACATGCTGACTGTGTCCGCATACAACTAGTGAAACTTGGTGGGACCATTAACCATGGTGGTAAACTAGTAGATATGTTTAGAACCCATACAGTGCTTGATCCACCTCCCAACAGAAACTATTTTGCTCCAGCTGGGATGGAAGCCGTGACAGCTCGCACTGAGGAGGTCATCAGCAATATTAGAGTCCTGAATATCAACTTACTTAAGTAGGCACTAGGGTAAAAAAATGCCTGACCAGAATTTTCAACCACTTGACAGAAGAGTGGTATACACTCATTGACAAAACAAATACCGCACCCAAAAGAAAATCGGGATCTGATGATGGTCAGGTTAGAGTATGGAGGCCTCGTGTTGAGAGCGTCAATCCTGCATTTGCTGTGGAGGACACACTGCCCCGACTGCTGGTATGATGATCTGGGGAACCATTGCAGAAGACAGCTCAGTAAAAGGTGCAGGACATCCTGTGGACACGTGTTCCTCTCATGGCAGCTTCAGCAACTTATGAGTGTCCAGAATCTATAGGCCCAGCTGTAACATCTGTGGGCAAATGTGCCACAGGATACCAAAGAGAACCTGTATGCCACCATGCCCAACTGTATCTCATCTTGTATCCAGGCTAGAGGCCATATCTCATCTCGTATCCAGGATAGAGGCTGTATCTCATCTAATACCCAGGCTAGAGGCTGTATCTCATTTTGCATCCAGACTAGAGGCCGTATCTCATCTTGTATCCAGGCTAGAGGTCGTATCTCATCTTGTTTCCAGACTAGAGGCCGTATCTCATTTAGTATCCAGGCTAGAGGCCATAGCGCATCTTGTATCCAGGATAGAGGCTGTATCTCATCTAATACCCAGGCTAGAGACTGTATCTTATCTTGCATCCAGACTAGAGGCCTTATCTCATCTTGTATCCAGGCTAGCGGCCGTATCTCATCTTGTATCCAGGCTAGAGGTCGTATCTCATCTTGTTTCCAGGCTAGAGGCCGTATCTCATTTTGTATCCAGGCTAGAGACTATATCTCATCTTGTATCCAGGCTAGAGTCCGTATCTCATCTAATACCCAGGCTAGAGGCTGTATCTCATCTTGTTTCCAGACTAGAGGCCGTAGCTCATCTTATATGCAGGCTAGAGGCCATATCTCATCTTGTTTCCAGACTAGACGCTGTATCTCATCTAAATCTAGGCTAGAGTCCGTATCTTATCTTGTATCCAGGCTTGAGGCCGTATCTCATCTAGTATCCAGGCTAGAGGCTGTATCTCATCTTGTATCCAGGCTAGAGGCCGTATCTCATTCTGTATCCAGGCTGGAGGCCGTATCTCATCTTGTATCCAGGCTAGAGTCCGTATCTCATCTTGTAACCAGGCTTGAGGCCGTATCTCATCTTGTATCCAGGATAGAGGCCGTATCTCATCTTGTATCCAGGCTAGAGTCCGTATCTCATCTTGTATCCAGGCTTGAGGCTGTATCTCATCTTGTAACCAGGCTTGAGGCCGTATCTCATCTTGTATCCAGGATAGAGGCCATATCTCATCTTGTATCCAGGCTAGAGGCCGTATCTCATCTTGTATCCAGGCAGGAGGCTGTATCTCATCTTATATCCAGGCTAGAGGCCGTATCTCATCCTGTATCCTGGCTAGCAGTATCTTATCTTGTATCCAAGCTAGAGGCGGCCTACAGGGTCCTAGAGCCTCCTTTCAGTTGTACAGTTCATGCATAGAAAGTTTCATTCCAAAATCTCCCTCTTGGTGCAGGATTTTTCTTTTGTCGGAGTGTATATTTCAGATATATCATATCTGGACCATAAAATGCACCTTTAAGCTCGTCTTACACAATATGAGTCCCTGGAAAACAAGCAAAGCTGATCATTTTCAAAAAAATATTTATAAAAAACAGATATATAGTAATGCTTAGATACCAAGCCCACGCCATACAGCCAAATAACACCGCCATACAATGCTGTAATAATACCACCATACAGTATCCAAATAATGCTACCATATAATACCCACATAACACTGCCATATATTTTCCATATAATATTGCTATTTAGTGCCAAAATAATACCACTATATAGTACCTAAAAGAAACCTCCATATGGTATCCAAAATATACTACCATATAGCTAGTGCCCACTTAAGAGTGCCATATATCGTCCATTATATTGTCCATACAATACTGCCATTCAGTGCCAAAATAATATTCCTCCATACAATGCCTAAATAATATCTCCATATGGTATCCAAATTATACTGCCATATAGTACCCACATAACAAAGCCATATATTGTCCATAAAATACTGACAATCAGTGCTCTAATAACACTACCATATAATGTCTAAATAATAGCTCCATATGGTGTCCAAATAACACTACCATATAGTGCCCACATAACACTGCCATATATTTTACATACAACACGGCCATTAGTTGCCAAAATAACACCGCCATACAATGCTATAATAATACATATATACAGTATCCAAATAATAACGCTATATCGTTGTTACGGCGTAGTGTGGTAAATACACTCCACACTGAACACAGAAGGGAAGGGAACAGGTATTAGGCCGGGAACCTGGGGGTTCATCCTTAGAGGCTCACGGCAACTGCCCAGTTTTTCACCGCCTAACACCAACCTGTTGGAGATTGCATGATTTAAGGTGGCGGTAGCCATTTTTACACCTATGGACACGTGTTGGTGTTGCTGTCTCTGGTGGTTCTTCTATGATTTTTAGAATGTCTAGTGATTTTTGATCTTTCCTTACCTCTGATGCTCTCGCTGTTCTCGAGACTGTTGACCATGTTCATCCACTCGGACTGCAGCCTCTTCAACAGGGTGTAGGCAAAAATGGGGTCCGACACTGGAGCACCGGCGCTGAGGTGGAGAGTCTTCACTTTGTCGTAGAACCTGCGAGACAATGTATGGGTTTCATCTAGGAAATAGGATATGGTGAGGTCATCTGCAAAGGGTTAAGTGATGTGATCTGAGACTCCTCTGACTTCAGATATCAGGAATCTCAGACTCCGGGTGACTCTCTCTGCCACGTATGTGATTTACACGGTGAGATTAGTCATCCATCAGAGGAAGAAAATGGTTAGAGAAAACTTCCAGCTGGGTCATGGGCCATGGAGGCCTCTGGGCAGACATAAGGTGGTGGCATCTGGGTACCTTAGATCATCTGCCTTTTCTGCACAGGCCACCACTGGGGCCACTGAGCAGTAGAGAGGTGTGTGTCACACTAATGATCTAGTAAGAAATTGGCAGTGGCAGGGACGGGGCTCGGTGCTGGACCCGATGCACTCATGACAGGTCTTTATAGTTTGACACCATGACTGGTCTCCTGACCATGATCCCAATCCCGAAGAGCCCCTTTAATACTATCAACCCCTATTAGGGTGGCCAGACAGACTGGTTTCCTGGCTCCCTGTCCTCCATCCGGCACAGGGCCTTGATGGACACTGGGGTGTCCTCCTTTGTGCTTCTCCCACCCCCAGTCAGTCACTAGAGCCGGCGGACTGAGGGTGAGAGAAGCACTCGGGGCCCCACACAGCTCACCTTCAGGTCTTCCAGTCCTTTTGTTGTCTTTGTCCGGCACTCTTACTGGGAAAGGAGCGTGGCTTAGCAGAGTTGGGGGATTGACTTAGCAGAGTTGGGGGTGTGTGGCCTCGAATGTCCGGATTTTTGGAGTGAAGCAAGTGGCCACCCTAGCCCCTATCCACATGTGGAGGTAGAAATTTGCAGCATTTGACCACAACATGTGAATAGACCTTTATGCAGAGAGCCCCCCTCCCCCCCCAAGCAGCAGATGCAGAGGATGGGAGTGGTAGTGGGCCTGATGAGATGTTATAGTGTCATAGTGTCCTACCTCAGGAAATCGCTCCCTGGGGTCCGGTGCTAGCTGACAATGCCTATTTTACTCTGGCCCCTGTGGTGTCCACTGTGGGACGGAGGCTTCTAGCTAAGCCTGACCTGTGGTGATGGTGTCTTGACATGTTCCCCACCACCTTGCAGAAGGGTCTTGATAACTTGGGCACTGCCGACACAAATATGCTGTAGTTTACAAATCTTCTGTGGCCTAGGACCCTGCAGTCTCTCTGGGGCAATGATGTCCGCCTGACGATGAGTCACCTCTGTAGTCCATCTGGCCTGGAGGAGCAAGAGATGGATTGCATGCTCCCTCACTCCTCACTTACTACATTCTCAACTGAACCTAACTAGCTCTGCCTCTCGCTAGATAGGAAGTTGGATCAGCCCACTCCTATCAAGAGGGGTGGATTTGGATGGTAAATCCCATTCCTGTTACTAAAGACTGCCCACCCTACCCTATCTGCTGGTTTACAATTGTATAGCATGAAAGGTGACATAACATGGATATTACAAACCATTACCAACAAACCAATTGTAGTACCCCCAGGTCTGGGGGTTCTATCAGGGGCCAGCTGTTTCGTTTAGCAAAAAACGGAATGCACACGGACATCATCTGTATTTTTTGCGGATCCGTTTTTTGCGGACCGCAAAATACTGAAAAAGCCATACAGTGGTGTGCAATAGGCCTAAAGCACACGGGATGCATCATCAGCGTGCAGGACAAAATTGGGCCCAGGGGGTGACTTTCCATCATATTCCGATGAGGGCTCATTCACACGATCGTTGGTGTCCCGTGCCCGTGCTGTGAACCACAAATTGCAGTACACAATGCACGGGCACCTTCCGTGGGGCAGGCGCATGGGGATGGGGATTAACTTGAATGGGTCCGCGATTCCCTCCGTTCCGCAAAAAGATAGAGCAAGTTCTATCTTTTTGCGGTGCGGAGGCACGAAACGGAACCCCAGAAAGCGCTCCGTAATGCTTCCGTTCCACATCTCCGGATTGGCAGACCCATTGAAATGAATGGGTCCGCATCCGTGATGCGGAATGACAACGGAGCGGTGCCTGTGTATTGCGGATCCGCAAATGCGGTGAACGAGCCCTGACACATTCAGATTTCAGCAGCTGCAGAATTTTTTCACTGGGCAGAAATTTTGCTTCCTTCACGTTGGAGCCATCTGTTGTAAACTGATCCCGCGAAGTAACACAAGACGGAGCCGAACTTCACCCCGGAGACACGACGCGGAGACCTGATTGTCAGCACCAAATATTTGCACCTCTTCGCCAATTCGCACTCGCCTGTCAATCTTCTCAGGGAGTATTAGAAGGACGTCGAACCAATTAACCGTTTAACCCCCACAATCTCAATGGGACTGGCTGCTGTCAGACTGGTTGCGATTTTCCACAAAGACCACCGCCCCGCGTCTTGAGAATCGCCGCGCGCACCATTTACAGCTGATTTTCCTGCACGACTCCAGTGAGTGACTGTCGAGAAAGAGGGACGCCGTCAAGGTGAAACGTTGATAAGTATGGATCATATGAAAATGACCTTATATGAGGTTGCCATGCAGACCCTGTCCCTAGCAACCAGTCTGTCTCAGGTTACTCAACTCCGTCTCCATATCTCATAGCTGAATTCAGAGGGCTGGTGCTGGTGCGTACATAACCCAAAATGGGTATTTATAGGAGATGTCATTTTTTGGAAGATCAGAGCTGGGCTTCCACATGTTGGGAGTTGTGCTCCACAAGGGACAAGGAGGATTGACAGCGCAATTCTAGATTTTTATTGCCTTAGTATTCAGATTTTTGTAGATAGAAACTTTTGGGGTAATTTATCAAATTGGTGTGAAGTAGAACCGGCTTAGTTTCCCATAGCAACCAGATTCCACCCTTCATTTCCCAAAGGAGCTGTCAAAAATGAAGGGTGAAATTTACACAAATGTTGGGACAGATTTGAGAAAACTGTCTAAAATGAAAAGATGTCGCTGTGGCCCATAGCAACCAATCACATCACAGCTTTCATTTTTCAGGCGCACAATAGGAAATGAAAGCTGGGCTGTGATTGGTTGCTATGGGCAACAAAGACCTTGTACAATAATATGATCTTGCCTTAGGACGAGGCCCCAAAGGAGTCCATAAATAGGAGCTGACTGCTACTGGGCCCTAGGAAAGAGGCTTTTAGTACAGAACCTATGAAGGGCTCCATTATTACCAAGAAACGGGGTGAGGAACTGGCAAAGAGGGTGGACAGAGACACAAACAGAATCACACGTGATAAGATTAGATACAGGAGCTTAGCAGACAGTATCACACAGGGTAGGATTAGATACACAGCTCCGCAGACAGTATCACACAGGATAGGATTAGATACACAGCTCAGCAGACAGTATCACACAGGATAGGATTAGATACACAGCTCAGCAGACAGTATCACACAGGGTAGGATTAGATACACAGCTCAGCAGACAGTATCACACAGGGTAGGATTAGATACACAGCTCAGCAGGCAGTATCACACAGGATAGGATTAGATACACAGCTCAGCAGACAGTATCACACAGGAGAGGATTAGATACACAGCTCAGCAGACAGTATCACACAGGGTAGGATTAGATACACAGCTCCGCAGGCAGTATCATTCATGATAGGACTAGATACACAGCTCAGCAGACAGTATCACACAGGATAGGATTAGATACACAGCTCAGCAGACAGTATCACACAGGATAGGATTAGATACACAGCTCAGCAGACAGTATCACACAGGGTAGGATTAGATACACAGCTCCTCAGACAGTATCACACAGGATAGGATTAGATACACAGCTCAGCAGACAGTATCACACAGGAGAGGATTAGATACACAGCTCAGCAGACAGTATCACACAGGGTAGGATTAGATACACAGCTCCGCAGGCAGTATCATTCATGATAGGACTAGATACACAGCTCAGCAGACAGTATCACACAGGATAGGATTAGATACACAGCTCCGCAGACAGTATCACACAGGATAGGATTAGATACACAGCTCAGCAGACAGTATCACACAGGGTAGGATTAGATACACAGCTCAGCAGACAGTATCACACAGGGTAGGATTAGATACACAGCTCCGCAGACAGTATCACACAGGATAGGATTAGATACACAGCTCAGCAGACAGTATCACACAGGAGAGGATTAGATACACAGCTCAGCAGACAGTATCACACAGGGTAGGATTAGATACACAGCTCCGCAGGCAGTATCACACAGGATAGGATTAGATACACAGCTCAGCAGACAGTATCACACATGATAGGATTAGATACACAGCTCAGCAGACAGTATCACACAGGATAGGATTAGATACACAGCTCAGCAGACAGTATCACACAGGGTAGGATTAGATACACAGCTCAGCAGACAGTATCACACATGATAGGATTAGATACACAGCTCAGCAGACAGTATCACACAGCATAGGATTAGATACACAGCTCAGCAGACAGTATCACACAGGATATGATTAGATACACAGCTCAGCAGACAGTATTACACAGGATAGGATTAGATACACAGCTCAGCAGACAGTATCACACAGCATAGGATTAGATACACAGCTCAGCAGACAGTATCACACAGCATAGGATTAGATACACAGCTCAGCAGACAGTAT
Source organism: Bufo bufo (assembly GCF_905171765.1). Taxonomy (NCBI): domain Eukaryota; kingdom Metazoa; phylum Chordata; class Amphibia; order Anura; family Bufonidae; genus Bufo; species Bufo bufo. The sequence continues at coordinate 686,713,829 of NC_053391.1, forward strand.
CACACAGGATAGGATTAGATACACAGCTCAGCAGACAGTATCACACACAGGATAGGATTAGATACACAGCTCAGCAGACAGTATCACACAGCATAGGATTAGATACACAGCTCAGCAGACAGTATCACACAGCATAGGATTAGATACACAGCTCAGCAGACAGTATCACACAGCATAGGATTAGATACACAGCTCAGCAGACAGTATCACACATGATAGAATTAGATACAGGCTCAGCAGACAGTATCACACAGGATATGATTAGATACACAGCTCAGCAGACAGTATCACACATGATAGGATTAGATACACAGCTCAGCAGACAGTATCACACAGCATAGGATTAGATACACAGCTCAGCAGACAGTATCACACAGCATAGGATTAGATACACAGCTCAGCAGACAGTATCACACAGTATAGGATTAGATACACAGCTCAGCTCTTGGGGGGGTATAGATGTTGAGCAGATAGACGGATTAAGTGCTGATGTAGAAATCTCAGTCCAGATGCCGGAGATCTAATCCTGGATGATGGATTATTATTGTGCAAACTATTGGGAACCTAAAAAAAATAAAAAAATTAATCTGATATTAACCCTTCTGTGCCCAGCACTTCATGAAGCTTTGTGCATCTTCTCATCTTGTCATTGCCTCAAGGTTCCAGGGATTGATACCAATAACCCAGAGACACCGGACAAGTCCTCATCCGGAAAACCCACTACTCAGGGCAGTATGTCCGAATTGTGGACCTGCCCTAGTAGCACCCATAGGTATAGGAATATCCTGCCACTGTGCCAGACAGTCTCTGGGTACATACGGTAGCTCTATTCAGTGCCCAGAGTGCCATACAGTGCCATTCTACATGATACTTATACAGTGCCCAGAGTGTGCCATACAGTGCCATTCTACATGATGCCCGTACAGTGCCCAGAGAGTGCCATACAGTGCCATTCTACATGATGCCCGTACAGTGCCCAGAGAGTGCCATACAGTGCCATTCTACATGATACTTATACAGTGCCCAGAGTGTGCCATACAGTGCCATTCTACATGATGCCCGTACAGTGCCCAGAGAGTGCCATACAGTGCCATTCTACATGATGCCCGTACAGTGCCCAGAGAGTGCCATACAGTGCCATTCTACATGATACTTATACAGTGCCCAGAGTGTGCCATACAGTGCCATTCTACATGATGCCCGTACAGTGCCCAGAGAGTGCCATACAGTGCCATTCTACATGATACTTATACAGTGCCCAGAGTGTGCCATACAGTGCCATTCTACATGATACTTACTACAGTGCAAATTAAGGCTGAACTGCATTACCAGACACGACCCATGTACAAATGTGGCGCTGTTTTTGGAAAATCCCTTTTTCCCATCCTGGACGGCCGTTCAAAGGAGAATTCCTCACCCCCCAAAATAATCATTCTGCTTTTTTAGTTTATAGTGATTCCCATCCAAAGCAAACACAACCCAACCCGGAGGGCCCCTGTCCTTTTTTCTGATTTTTGGCTCCCCCGACTCCCTGGTCTGACAACCTATAGTCTGATAAACGTAATCCCTGCCACTTCTGGTAATCAAGAGGGACAGATATGGAAATGTTTGGTATTCTGAAGGGGTTCGTAGATTCCAGAAGATTAAATCCAAGATCATTTTTGCATTATGTATAATTAAATGGCGGCCAAACGAACGCAAACTCACACCAGTATAGATTGCAAGCTCTTGGGCCAAATGATCGTTGGGTTCATCAGACCATTGTAACTTTTTGTTTTTCCCCCTAGCCCATTGGTTTAGTCTACAGTTTCAATTAGGACAAAATTTTGAAATAAAAAAGTGAAACTTTTTGAAAATATGCAGCAACTTCTAGTCCTACAGCAGCGGGGGATCCACATGTGCCAATATCAGCCATAGCTTATGGGCCCCACCCTGCAGTAGAGCAGTATTAGTAGTAGCATACCTGCGGAGGTCATTGAGCCGGTAGGTCTCCTCTTCCAGGTACGCCCCCAGGTGCTGCATCAGTACCTTCTCCGTGTCCAGAGCCTGCTGGATGGTCAGCATGGAGCTGTACATGTCCCCAGAGGTCACCTCTATATATCCCAGGTAGAAGAATAAGGAGATCCACACACATGGACACATGCCAGAGGAGCAAGAGAGACCATAAAAACCCAAAAATGTGCAGGGAGTGGAGCTGTGACCGGCTGGTGGATGAGGTTGTGCAGGATGGAGAAGGCAGGGTGTCAGCTGCCAGACGGTGACTGGGAGTTGTGGATTTGGCAAGTTCTACAGACTTCAGCCGTCTAATAATTCTGGGAGAGCCCACAGTGAGGGGGGAGGGGGGGAAGGGGGGGGGGGGAGAAAGGAGGGGAGGGGGGGGAAGAAGAAGGGGAAGAGGGGGAAGAAAGGAGGGGAAGAGGGGGAAGAAGGAGGGGAAGAGGGGGAAGAAAGGAGGGGAAGAGGGGGAAGAAGGAGGGGAAGAGGGGGAAGAAAGGAGGGGAGGAGGGGGAAGAAAGGAGGGGAGGAGGGGGAAGAAAGGAGGGGAGGAGGGGGAAGAAAGGAGGGGGAGGGGGGGGGGGCGGAGAGCGAAATAATCTCATCTTCTCTGAACGTCTTTTTCTCACAAATTTTCTTTTCTCAATTTCTTCTTTTTTCTTTTTTTTCCCCTTTCATTTTCTATCTCTCATATCTATTTATCTTTGGCTCTCAAATCTATCTATCTATCTATCTGTCTATTATCTATCTATCTATTATCTATCTATTATCTATCTATCTATCTGTCTATTATCTATCTATCTATTATCTATCTATCTATTATCTATCTATTATTTATCTATTATCTATCTATATATAATCTATCTATTATCTATCTATTATCTATCTATCTATCTATCTATCTATCTATTATCTATCTATCTATCTATCTATCTATTATTTATCTATTATCTATCTATCTATTATCTATCTATTATCTATCATCTATCTATCTATTATCTATCTATTATCTATCTATAATCTATCTATTCAAACGGAAAATGCAAATGTGATCGCACACTACATCCAGCACTCTGCCCTCCATGCTGGATGAGACATTGGTTTATATTTTGGCCAAAGCATAGTAAGCCACTCACCGCGTCAAGGCTGTCTCATGAGTGGTCCCTAACTCTTGTTCCTACCTGTTCATGGGCCATGACAGCCACATAAAATCCAGGGAATGCAGGTCAGCATGCAAGCCAAGTACACTTTGCTTGTAACCCCGTCCGGTGCCATTACAGCTTTCATCGGATCCAGGGATGCAAGTACCAACATGCATGCTGAACCCACCATATACTTCTCCTGGAGCCAGATGGCTAATGGTAGGTTCTATACAAGCAGACTCAGTTTTATACTGACTTTAAAACCAGCCTCAAGGACAGATTAACTGGTCAGGTGTGCAATGACTCCAAGGAGATCGCCACGCCTCCAATATATACTACAAAGAAAAAAATATGGGGTTGGGTCAGCACAACCTGCCTGTAGGTGCAGATCGCTATGGCGAAATACATATACATGTATATATGTATATGTATTTCGCCATAGCGATCTGCACCTACAGGCAGGTTGTGCTGACCCAACCCCATATTTTTTTCTTTGTAGTATAATCTATCTATTATCTATCTATTATCTATCTATTATCTATCTATTATCTATTATCTATCTATCTATCTATCTATCTATCTATCTATCTATAATCTATCTATTATCTATCTATCTATCTTCTATCTATCTATCTATTATCTATCTATTATCTATCTATTATCTATCTATCTATCTATTATCTATCTATTATCTATCTATTATCTATTATCTATCTATCTATCTATTATCTATCTATCTATCTATCTATCTATCTATTATCTATCTATAATCTATCTGTCTATCTATCTATTATCTATCTATCTATCTATCTATCTATCTATCTATCTATTATCTATCTATAATCTATCTGTCTATCTATCTATCTATCTATCTATCTATTATCTATCTATCTATCTATCTATTATCTATTATCTATTATCTATCTATAATCTATCTATCTATTATCTATCTATTATCTATCTATCTATCTATCTATAATCTATCTATCTATCTATTATCTATCTATCTATCTATCTATCTATAATCTATCTATCTATCTATCTATTATCTATCTATCTATTTATCTATCTATCTATCTATTATCTATTATCTATCTATCTATCTATCTATCTATTATCTATCTATTATCTATTATCTATCTATCTATCTATCTATCTAGAAAAGTTGATGAGCAGCACACAAATCCACAGCGGTGCAATTCCTTGAAACGGACCCGGTCCTATTAGATATATGTAAAAAAAAGGCCAAGGCAGCTCTCGAATATCCGTGATAAAAAGGGTTACCCAATCACCCCTGTGCAGACAGTAACGTTTCCGCTCTCTCCATGGAGCCGTTGTGAAGCCATAATACACCGTGCAGTCAGAGCTTATATATCGTACATGATTAACAAAGTGATTACAGGATTATACATCAATTTCTACAAAAACCCTATTAAGAACAATGTAAATCAAGTGGACATAGTTGTATCACAATAAAAACAGATCATATATCATGAAGTGCTGTGTGTCAGAAGTTCTAATCAAATATCCATCTGATTTCAGCGCCTAATATCATTAATCAATAATTCATATCTCATGGACATGATCGTGCTGATTAAAAACCAAATATTCATCTATTAAAGAACTCTCCCATGCAGCTTGAGACGGCAGGACTCAGTCGGCGTCCGGAATGGGAAACTCCTCGTCCCGCGAGACTATCTAACACATAGAACACATAGACGCCCACATCCAAGATGGCGACCCAGCACCAGACAGAAACTGAGCATGCTCGTTCCCGAATCAAGGTGGAAACAGTCTGACATATGCATGCCATGTGACGTGGTCACATGACCGCCATTCGTAACACTGGACCGATCATACTACAACATTTCTTTAGTAATGGCTCAAAGGACTGGAGTCAAACAATGTAGACCGGGCAATGGCATGCCGCCACTATCCCCCTTGGTCTCATACTCCCACTTCCTCATCTATCAAAGGTTATGTCCCTAATGGTCCACAAATCATAGGCAGTCACACTTTATCTCAAATGGCGCGGCGCCTCCGCCGGGGGTCCCCCGATCAGAGGCAGCACACCCAGATGGGGGCCACAGACGCAGCCGTCGCCGCAAAGCGACTCCGCGTCCTGATCCCCATCATGAGAAGACCATCCAATCGCATGCAGACTGTGTAATATCCTAGGGAACCAATGTACACAAATACAGCGCCTATGACCCCGGCCAACTACACTGTGTCAAAGGTCCCATGATGTGCGGAAAATATTGCAAAAATGTGTGGTACTGGGTCGCGTCCTGTCCGTGTCATCATATGTCCCATTATAATTACATACAGACAGTGAACATTAAAGGTAAAATATGAAAACATCTTCTTCCACAGATCAATAGTTGCCGGTACGGTCCGGCTGTCTTATAGCCTCCAAGGAGGTAATTCAGTGTAGAACAGATTCGCATCTCCGTCTATATAGAGAATCCATAAAACCAAAAATCTATTGTTGGATTGAATATAATAATTGCACATACAGTACAGACCAAAAGTTTGGACACACCTTCTCATTCAAAGAGTTTTCTTTATTTTCATGACTATGAAGGCATCAAAACTATGAATTAACACATGTGGAATTATATACATAACAAACAAGTGTGAAACAACTGAAAATATGTCATATTCTAGGTTCTTCAAAGTAGCCACCTTTTGCTTTGATTACTGCTTTGCACACTCTTGGCATTCTCTTGATGAGCTTCAAGAGGTAGTCCCCTGAAATGGTCTTCCAACAGTCTTGAAGGAGTTCCCAGAGATGCTTAGCACTTGTTGGTCCTTTTGCCTTCACTCTGCGGTCCAACTCACCCCAAACCATCTCGATTGGGTTCAGGTCCGGTGACTGTGGAGGCCAGGTCATCTGGCGCAGCACCCCATCACTCTCCTTCATGGTCAAATAGCCCTTACTTTCAAAGTTTTCCCAATTTTTCGGCAGACTGACTGACCTTCATTTCTTAAAGTAATGATGGCCACTCGTTTTTCTTTACTTAGCTGCTTTTTTCTTGCCATAATACAAATTCTAACAGACTATTCAGTAGGACTATCAGCTGTGTGTCCACCTGACTTCTCCTCAACGCCACTGATGGTCCCAACCCAATTTATAAGGCAAGAAATCCCACTTATTAAACCTAACAGGGCACACCTGTGAAGTGAAAACCATTTCAGGGGACTACCTCTTGAAGATCATCAAGAGAATGCCAAGAGTGTGCAAAGCAGTAATCCAAGCAAAAGGTGGCTACTTTAAAGAACCTAGAATATGACATATTTTCAGTTGTTTCACACTTGTTTGTTATGTATATAATTCCACATGTGTTAATTCATAGTTTTGATGCCTTCAGTGTGAATCTACAATTCATAGTCATGAAAATAAAGAAAACTCTTTGAATGAGAAGGTGTGTCCAAACTTTTGGTCTGTACTGTATATAGAACCCATACGGGAGAGGCGAGGAAAGTTAATCAGAACCATAAGACAAAAAAGGGAAAAAGAAACAAGAGGGAAGGAGGGGGGAGGAAGAAAAATAGACAAAAAAACACAAAAGGAAAAAGAAAAAAGGAGGAAAGAAAAAAGAGAAAAACCCACTGGTGAGAGATCTTCATATGACCCTGAACTCCACATTGAGCCCTCTAGGTTTGAGAGTTTGTAACTCAAAAACCCAATAGAGTTCTCTTCTTCTTAGACATATCGTCCTATCTCCCCCCTTCTGGACAAAGGCACTTGTTCAAGTATTCTGAACTTCAGATCTCGCTGGCAGTGTCCGGCCTCCTTAAAGTGTTTGGGCACAGGTAGAGCCAGCCTCTGCTTTCTTATAGTGTATCGATGTTGGTTTAGGCGTGTTCTGACGTCCCAAGTTGTCTCACCAACGTACCGCAGTTTACACCGACATGACGGTAAATAAATCGCATAAGTACAATCACACGTAAGAAATTGTTGAATTCTTATTGTTTTACCAGAGGCTGGATTTACAAAGGAATCACCTCGGATCATACAGGAACAATTCACACAATTGCAGCACGGATAGCAGCCCTTACGTGTAGAGCCGAAATAAGTACTGCAGTCAATTTTGGAGGACCCAACGTCAGCCCTGACCAATTTATCTCCTAAATTGCGACTCCTACGAAAGGAGTACAAAGGGGGGACCCTAAACTCCTCTATATTGTGAAAACCACTGGCTAAAACCCACCATAGAGGAAACCTGGGGACCGCTGATGCAATCATCCGTGACAAAGGGAATCCTCGACATCTCAGTCTTGGGCTTCCTGCGGTCACCATCCTTCATTCTGATTTTCGTTTTTACTGATACTATCAGAAATATCAGGAAGCCCAAGACTGGGATTTATTTACCGTCATGTCGGTGTAAACTGCGGTACGTTGGTGAGACAACTTGGGACGTCAGAACTCGCCTAAACCAACATCGATACACTATAAGAAAGCAGAGGCTGGATCTCCCTGTGCCCAAACACTTGAAGGAGGCCGGACACTGCCAGCGAGATCTGAAGTTCGGAATACTTGAGCAAGTGCCTTTGTCCAGAAGGGGGGAGATAGGACGATATGTCTAAGAAGAAGAGAACTCTATTGGGTTGTTGAGTTACAAACTCTCAAACCTAGAGGGCTCAATGTGGAGTTCAGGGTCATATGAAGATCTCTCACCGGTCTGTTTTTCTCTTTCTTCTTTCCTCCTTTTTTCTTTTTCCTTTTGTGTTTTTCTGTCTGTTTTTCTTCCCCCCCCCCCTCCTTCCCTCTTGTTTCTTTTCCCCTTTTTTGTCTTATGGTTCTGATTGACTTTCCTCGCCTCTCCCGTATGGGTTCTATATATGTGCAATTATTATATTCAATCCAACAATAGATATTTGGTTTTATGGATTCTCTATATAGACGGAGATGCGAATCTGTTCTACACTGAATTACCTCCTTGGAAGCTATAAGACAGCCGGACCGTACCGGTATGTAATTATAATGGGACATATGATGACACGGACAGGACGCGACCCAGTACCACACATTTTTGCAATATTTTCCGCACATCATGGGACATTTGACACAGTGTAGTTGGCCGGGGTCATAGGCGCTGTATTTGTGTACATTGGTTCCCTAGGATATTACACAGTCTGCATGCGATTGGATGGTCTTCTCATGATGGGGATCAGGACGCGGAGTCGCTTCGCGGCGACGGCTGCGTCTGTGGCCCCCATCTGGGTGTGCTGCCTCTGATCGGGGGACCCCCGGCGGAGGCGCCGCGCCATTTGAGATAAAGTGTGACTGCCTATGATTTGTGGACCATTAGGGACATAACCTTTGATAGATGAGGAAGTGGGAGTATGAGACCAAGGGGGATAGTGGCGGCATGCCATTGCCCGCTCTACATTGTTTGACTCCAGTCCTTTGAGCCATTACTAAAGAAATGTTGTAGTATGATCGGTCCAGTGTTACGAATGGCGGTCATGTGACCACGTCACATGGCATGCATATGTCAGACTGTTTCCACCTTGATTCGGGAACGAGCATGCTCAGTTTCTGTCTGGTGCTGGGTCGCCATCTTGGATGTGGGCGTCTATGTGTTCTATGTGTTAGATAGTCTCGCGGGACGAGGAGTTTCCCATTCCGGACGCCGACTGAGTCCTGCCGTCTCAAGCTGCATGGGAGAGTTCTTTAATAGATGAATATTTGGTTTTTAATCAGCACGATCATGTCCACGAGATTAGAATTATTGATTAATGATATTAGGCGCTGAAATCAGATGGATATTTGATTAGAACTTCTGACACACAGCACTTCATGATATATGATCTGTTTTTATTGTGATACAACTATGTCCACTTGATTTACATTGTTCTTAATAGGGTTTTTGTAGAAATTGATGTATAATCCTGTAATCACTTTGTTAATCATGTACGATATATAAGCTCTGACTGCACGGTGTATTATGGCTTCACAACGGCTCCATGGAGAGAGCGGAAACGTTACTGTCTGCACAGGGGTGATTGGGTAACCCTTTTTATCACGGATATTCGAGAGCTGCCTTGGCCTTTTTTACATCTATCGATCTATTATCTATTATCTATTATCTATTATCTATCTATCTATTATCTATCTATTATCTATCTATTATCTATTATCTATCTATCTATTATCTATTATCTATTATCTATTATCTATCTATTATCTATCTATCTATCTATCTATCTATCTATCTATCTATCTATTATCTATCTATTATCTATCTATCTATTATCTATCTATTATCTATCTATTATCTATCTATCTATCTATCTATCTATCTATCTATTATCTATCTATTATCTATCTATTATCTATCTATCTATCTATTATCTATCTATTATCTATCTATCTATCTATCTATCTATCTATCTATCTATCTGTCATCTATCTTGTATCTCATATCTATCTATCTATTATCTATCTATCTATTATCTATCTATTATCTATCTATTATCTATCTATCTATCTATCTATTATCTATCTATTATCTATTATCTATCTATCTATTATCTATTATCTATCTATTATCTATCTATCTATCTATCTATTATCTATCTATCTATATATCTATCTATTATCTATCTATCTATCTATTATCTATCTATTATCTATTATCTATCTATCTATTATCTATTATCTATCTATTATCTATCTATCTATCTATTATCTATCTATCTATATATCTATCTATTATCTATCTATTATCTATCTATCTATCTATCTATCTATCTATCTATCTATTATCTATCTATTATCTATCTATTATCTATCTATCTATCTATTATCTATCTATTATCTATTATCTATCTATCTATTATCTATTATCTATCTATTATCTATCTATCTATCTATCTATTATCTATCTATCTATATATCTATCTATTATCTATCTATTATCTATCTATCTATCTATCTATCTATCTATCTATCTATCTATTATCTATCTATTATCTATCTATTATCTATCTATCTATCTATTATCTATCTATTATCTATCTATCTATTATCTATCTATTATCTATCTATTATCTATCTATCTATCTATCTATCTATCTATCTATCTATCTATCTATCTGTCATCTATCTTGTATCTCATATCTATCTATCTATTATCTATCTATCTATTATCTATCTATTATCTATCTATTATCTATCTATCTATCTATCTATTATCTATCTATTATCTATTATCTATCTATCTATTATCTATTATCTATCTATTATCTATCTATTATCTATCTATTATCTATCTATCTATTATCTATCTATTATCTATCTATCTATTATTATCTATCTATTATCTATCTATCTATCTATCTATCTATCTATTATCTATCTATTATCTATTATCTATCTATCTATTTATCTATCTATCTATCTATCTATCTCTCTATCTATCTATCTATTATCTATCTATCTATTATCTATCTATTATCTATCTATCTATTATCTATCTATTATCTATTATCTCTCTATCTATCTATTATCTATCTATCTATTATCTATCTATCTATTATCTATCTATCTGTCTATCTATTATCTATTATCTATCTATCTATCTATTATCTATCTATTATCTATCTATTATCTATTATCTATCTATCTATCTATCTCATATCTATCTATCTATTATCTATCTATTATCTATCTATCTATTATCTATCTATTATCTATCTATCTATCTGTCTATCTATTATCTATCTATCTATCTATCTATCTATCTATTATCTATCTATCTATCTATTATCTATCTATTATCTATCTATTATCTATTATCTATCTATCTATTATCTATCTATCTATTATCTATCTATTATCTATCTATCTATCTATCTATCTATCTATCTATCTATCTATCTATCTCTCTATCTATTATCTATTATCTATCTATCTATCTATCTATCTATTATCTATCTATCTATCTATCTATCTATCTATTATCTATCTATCTATCTATCTATCTATCTATCTATTATCTATCTATTATCTATTATCTATCTATCTATCTATTATCTATCTATTATCTATCTATCTATCTCTCTATCTATCTATCTATTATCTATCTATTATCTATTATCTATCTATCTATTATCTATCTATCTATCTATCTATCTATCTATTATCTATCTATCTATCTATTATCTATCTATCTATCTATCTATTATCTATCTATCTATCTATCTATCTATCTATTATCTATCTATCTATTATCTATCTATCTATCTATCTATCTATTATCTATCTATTATCTATCTATCTATTATCTATCTATTATCTATTATCTATCTATCTATCTATCTCATATCTATCTATCTATTATCTATCTATTATCTATTATCTATCTATCTATCTATCTATCTATCTATTATCTATCTATCTATCTATCTATCTATCTATCTATCTATTATCTATCTATCTATCTATCTATCTATCTATTATCTATCTATTATCTATTATCTATCTATCTATCTATTATCTATCTATTATCTATCTATCTATCTCTCTATCTATCTATCTATTATCTATCTATTATCTATTATCTATCTATCTATTATCTATCTATCTATCTATCTATCTATCTATCTATCTATTATCTATCTATCTATCTATTATCTATCTATCTATCTATTATCTATCTATCTATCTATCTATCTATCTATTATCTATCTATCTATTATCTATCTATCTATCTATCTATCTATTATCTATCTATTATCTATCTATCTATTATCTATCTATTATCTATTATCTATCTATCTATCTATCTCATATCTATCTATCTATTATCTATCTATTATCTATTATCTATCTATCTATCTATTATCTATCTATCTATCTATCTATCTATTATCTATCTATCTATCTATCTATTATCTATCTATCTATTATCTATCTATTATCTATCTATCTATTATCTATCTATTATCTATTATCTATCTATCTATCTATCTATCTATCTATCTATCTATCTATTATCTATCTATCTATCTATCTATCTATTTATCTATCTATTATCTATTATCTATCTATCTATCTATTATCTATCTATTATCTATCTATTATCTATCTATTATCTATCTATCTATCTATTTATCTATCTATTATCTATTATCTATCTATCTATCTATCTATTATCTATCTATCTATCTATCTATCTATCTATCTATCTATTATCTATCTATTATCTATCTATTATCTATTATCTATCTATCTATCTATCTATCTATCTATTATCTATCTATTATCTATCTATCTATCTATCTATCTATTATCTATCTATTATCTATCTATTATCTATCTATCTATCTATCTATCTATTTATCTATCTATTATCTATTATCTATCTATCTATCTATCTATCTATCTATTATCTATCTATCTATCTATATATCTATCTATTATCTATCTATTATCTATCTATCTATTATCTATCTATTATCTATCTATCTATCTATTATCTATCTATTATCTATCTATCTACTATCTATCTATCTATTATCTATCTATCTATTATCTATCTATTATCTATCTATCTACTATCTATCTATCTATTATCTATTATCTATCTATCTATCTATCTATTATCTATCTATCTATCTATCTATCTATCTATTATCTATTATCTATCTATTATCTATCTATCTATCATCTATCTATCTATTATCTATCTATTATCTATTATCTATCTATCTATCTATCTATTATCTATCTATCTATCTATCTATCTATTATCTATCTATCTATTATCTATCTATTATCTATCTATCTACTATCTATCTATCTATTATCTATCTATCTATCTATCTATTATCTATCTATCTATTATCTATCTATCTATCTATCTATCTATTATCTATCTATTATCTATCTATCTATTATCTATCTATCTATTATCTATCTATTATCTATCTATCTATCTATCTATCTATCTATCTATATATCTATCTATTATCTATCTATCTATTATCTATCTATCTATTATCTATCTATCTATCTATTATCTATCTATTATCTATTATCTATCTATCTATCTGTCTATTATCTATCTATCTATCTATCTATCTATTATCTATCTATCTATCTATCTGTCTATTATCTATCTATCTATCTATCTATCTATCTATCTATCTATCTATCTATCTATCTATTATCTATCTATCTATCTGTCTATTATCTATCTATCTATCTATTATCTATCTATCTATCTGTCTATTATCTATCTATCTATCTATCTATCTATTATCTATCTATCTATCTATCTATTATCTATCTATTATCTATCTATCTATCTATCTATTATCTATCCACTGCAAAGTTGCAAAAAAGGTATTTCTGTGTAAAACATGGGGAACCAGAGGGAACATCATTTCTAGAATGGGCACTATTATGGGCATTACTTCTTGGGCACTATCTGTGTGGTACTAGTATTTTCAGGGGTATTATCTGTTTCTGCAGTACAGTATTTGGGATCACAGCGGGCACAGTATCGGGGGGGGGGGGGGGGGGGGCAGGATGGTGAGAGGAAGATGGAAAACTAGGAAACTAAGATGTCTGTGTGATGAACTCTGCAGAGACGAGACTTGGCTGCAAGAAGTTGCCATGGTGGTCTGGGCCGAATGGAGATGATGATGAAAGAGAACGTCTACATCAGAGGAGATGTCACTGGTTATATGAGGTATGTGGAGCTGTATTCTCCTGTGTGTTTGGTAGAGCATAATGTCATTTATAAAGTATTAGTTATCCACCATTGGGGGTGTAGATGGGGGGGTGATGTTATAGGTTGTCACTCAGCTTTCCCGTTTCTTGAGGGGACTATAGCTTATAGCTAGTCCCTGGCTGGGAGCCCCCACAATAAGACTGCTAACAGCTCCCCCACAGGAAATATGAAGCATTGCATATTATGGCAATCAAAGGCACTACATATGAGGATAGCGCAATGTAGAGGAGATGCAGGAGGCATATCTGTCAAACTACTTTTTGAATATTTTTTATGAATATTTTTGAAGCTTTCTACAGTTCTTTGTCTGTGGATGGTTTGTGGCAGATGGACTATTGTCACTACAGTCCCAGTAAATACTGCTTCCTGTAGTCCAAGACTATTCTGCTCTGCCTGATTGATGACTGTGATGGGGGATGGGGGGGGGGGGGTCCCATTTCCTCAAGACAGGAAGCTAAATAAACACCTTTGCCTCGAGGAGGTGACCCTGTGACCTTGAGGTGGAAATGATTCTTCAATATGTGGTCAGAGAAGATCCACAGAATATGCACATTCCATGACTATAGGAACTCTGTTACAGTAAAAGAGAGCAAGAGAGCCACCTAGTGGTCATATTGTAATATTACTATCTATCTATCTAGAAAAAAAGGGGGGTCAGTCAGCACGTCCCAATGCGCAGGTGCACGTTGCCGTGGCTGAAAACACAACGTAAAAAATACAAACCAAATAAAGTAGAAAAAAGTATTCTAATGCTAATGCTATGCTTATTATGTAAATTAGAGATTCGTGGCAAATACATTTTGTACAAAATTATTTGGGCCCGTCTGCCGCATTTTGGCACCAAAGATGACAGCATGCATGTGGAACCTACAGTCCCTGAATTGTATGGTAGCCGTCATGGCACATAACAGGTAGTATTTAGTGTTAGGTTCCCGTCTTACAGCGATCGCTTTGACGTGTGGCAGATGGGCCCAAAAAATTTTGTACAAAATGTATTTGCCAACAATCTCAAATTTACAAAATAAGCGTAGCATTAGCACCAGAACATTGTCTATTACTATGGCATTATTGTACTTTATTTGGTTTGCAGAGTGCTGTTGCATTGTATTTTTTATCTATCTATCTATCTATCTATCTATCTATCTATCTATCTATCTATCTATCTAAAGAATAGCTAGGATTTTTTTACACAGGGTGAAAACCATGTCTGAGGCTTTCGTGGGCTTCCAATCCAGGTGACCATTACCAATAGCACTCAATACAGACTGAATGAAGCCAGTATACAGTTACCATATACTGGTAGATTCCTACCACCAGTGGTTTGCAGACCATGTACATGAATACAGTATGGTTATATCCAGTGATCACAGGTGATGTCATCTCTGATCACAGTTGTCCTCCTGTCCTGTCTTTTCCTTCTGGCCCAGACCACCATGATGACATCTTCCAGCCATGACCTGCATCTGCAGAGTTTGCTGTCTAGACATCTATGACTTCACTTTTCCATCATCCTCCCTACATTTTGCTCACCTACACAAACTCCCCATCCTGATAATGCCCCCAATTCTGTGCCTGTTCCTGCCTGACCTACACTTATTACTGCACCTGCTGTGTGGCACAGTGCCCACAAATATTGTATTTTCAGATTTAATGGTGTTGTAAATATAATTAACTCCCCAAATTATGCCAGACAGCATTCCTTATAAAAATATTGCCAGATACATAATGCCTTATATTGAGACTAGTGTTGATCGAGCACCATAGTGCTCGGGTGCTCGGATGCTCGAGTAGAACACCTCGGGATGCTTGGGTGCTCTACCGAGCACCCGAGCACAATGGAAGTCAATGGTAGAACCCGAGCATTAAACCAGGCACCGCCTGCTCTGAAGAGGGGAGGGTGTCTGGTTCACCGGCACTCCAATACACCCTTTATTACACATAATGGAGGGCATCATACACACCCTTGAAAAATTATAATTGATGGCCTGCTGGTGACCCTCTAACACATTTGGGGCGAGGGCCTGCTGCTGATCTGACCATCTAAAACATTAGGGGTGAGGGCCTGCTGCTGAGCTAACCATCTAAAACATTAGGGGTGAGGGCCTGCTGGTGACCCTCTAAAACATTAGGAGCGAGGGCAGCCTAATAAGCATGTTGATATGATGGAGGATGAGGAGGAGGACGAGATTGAAGCATATACCCTTGTTTGTGGTGGTAGTGGTGCATGGGAATACAGTGTATTCAATACACCATAAAAGCCACAATTAAAGTGCCTTTATGTCCAGCCGCTTTCCTTTGGTGGAGTAGAGAAGTCAGGGGCAATCCAGGCCTTGTTCATTTTTATAAGAGTCAACCTGTCAGCATTTTCAGTTGAGAGGCGGATGCGCTTATCAGTTATAATGCCCCCAGCAGCACTAAATACCCGCTCTGACCAAACGCTGGCGGCAGGGTAGGCCAGCACCTCCAAGGCGTAGAGCGCCAGTTCGTGCCACGTCTCCAGCTTGGACATGTAACACCCCAGAGTTGTGTTACGACACGCCTCTACCCTGCTACTGTCTCCTAGGAGCCTTTACCTTGTCATCTGATATGATTTTGCTCATGTCTTCACAACTGTGCATTTAAAACTATGTTAAATGTAAATTGTCTTGTAATTTTCCATGTTCACCAGCAGGTGGCAGCAATGCATTGGTAAGGAACTAGGTCCTAGTTTAGTATATCTAGGCTGGAATGAATCATTCCAGCTTAGCTCCCCCTCTGTGGAGGTGTGGACTGTTCCCACATCCTGTATCTTGGGTGGAGAAGGAAGTTAGGTTCAGTGTAGCCCACCCCCTGCTAGGGGTAGAGTGTGTGTGTAGGAGATCCCCTGGATAGAGAAGGAAGCCAGGATCTTGTCTCGGCTGAGACATTGATCACTTCCCCAGCCTGAGAACCCTCAGCCCCGGCTGGATGAAGAAAGCAGACAATCTCCAGAGTTCCAGGATGAAAGCATTCCCTGTGAGCCTATCTGTGAGTAAAGTCCAGAGACCTAGGAGAAGCCATATTCCTCCTCAACTAGTCAGTCCCCACATAGCAGAAGATAAAGAGAAGTGCAGAAGCTAAATTCCTGCCGCAGTTATAGAGCTAACAAGCAGACGTCTTTTCCTGCAAGCTCTTAATTTATAGTAAGAAAAGAACACAAATGCAATAGCACTCTGCAACCAGCACTCCGCCCTGCCTCCATGCTGGATGTTGAATGAGGCATTGGTGTACATTTTGGCCAAAGCGTAATAATAAGCCACTCACCACGTCAAGGTCGCCTCTATGAGTGGTCCCTAACACTAGTTCCTACCTGTTTATGGGCCATGACAGCCACACAAAGTCCATGGAGCGCAGGTACAGCATGAACGCCAGGCACACTCTGCTTTTAACCCCGTCCGGTGCCATTACAGCTTTCATCGGACCAGGGATGCAAGTACCAACATGCATGCTGAGCCCACTATATACTTCTCCTGGAGCCAAATGGCTACTGGTAGGCCCTGTAGAAGTAGACTCAGTTTTATACTGACTTTAAAACCAGCCTCCAGGACAGACTAGCTGGTCAGCTGTGCATGACTGCATGGAGATCGCCACGCCTCCAATATATACTACAAAGAAAAAATTTGGGGGATTCAGTCAGCACAACCCTATATGCAGGTGCACATCGCTATGGCGAAATACATATACAAAGAAAAGAACACAAATGCAATCGCACTCTGCAACCAGCACTCCGCCCTGCCTCTATGCTGGATGTTGAATGAGGCATTCAACATAAATCTTAATTTATAGTGCAGAAGATTTATTCCTGCCAACCATTGCCAAAACCTGCTGGGACCAGAGGCCAAAGCTGTATTCTGCATGGATGAAAGTTATCTTCAGTAAAGACAAGTTTGAACTTCACCTAAAGGTCTGAACATCAATTTCTGCAGCAAAATCCCTCTTTTATTCCTACTATTACTATGCTCAATTTATTGCAAGTGAGCCAGGAGTCCTGCTGTACCCAGGTAGGAGACACCGTTGACACAATTATCACCATGTATAGAGACATTATAGGCCATTACACCACTTTGGCATTCCTAACCTGGGACGTGCGTTGTAACACCTTGGGAGGGCCCTGTGATAGTACCCTGCGCACGCTGCAATTGGCGTCACGAACAAACTATAGACTATTAACCACCCATATCCTGACCCACTGCATAAGTGGCGTCAGTGTACCCGTTCCTGGTCACTACAGACACCCAATAGTTGTAAGGCACAGAGGGACCACTGAGGACACTGACATGGTCTGCTATGTACTCCTTCACCATCTTCCAAAACTTTTCCCTCCTTGTGACACTAGGCCGTGCATCAGGGTGAGGGTGCTGGCGGGGTGTCATGAAACTGTCCCAGGCCTTGGAGAGTGTTGCCCTGCCTCTGTTGGAACTGCTGTGTGTTCCCCTCCCCTCCTCAGTTGCCCAAGGAACTACGTACTCTGCCACTAGCGTTGTCAGCTGGAAATTTTTGGAGCAATTTTTCCACAAGGACCTTCTGGTATTGCACCATTTTGCTTGTCCTATCCACCAGAGGAATGAGAGATGAGAAGTTCTCTTTGTAGCGGGGGTCGAGAAGGGTGAACAACCAGTAATCGGTGTTGGCCAAAATGCGTATAACGTGAGGGTCACAGGAAAGGCAGCATAACATAAAGTCAGCCATGTGTGCCAGAGTACCAACAGACAATACTTCGCTGTCATCAGGAGGATGACTCTCATTCTCCTCATCCTCTTCTTCGGCCCATCCATGCGGAACATATGGAATAAACCTGCCATGGGTACTACCCTCTGTAGCGGAGGCAACCGTATCCTGCTCCTCCTCCTCTTCATGATCCAATTTGCGCTGAGAAGACGAACTGAGAGTGGTCTGGCTATCACCCTGTGTAATGTCTTCCCCCATTTCCACCTCTTGAACATGCAAAGTGTCCGCCTTCATTGAGAGCAGCGAGCGTTTCAGTAGACACAGCAGTGGGATGGTTACGCTGATAATAACAGCATCACCGCTCACCATCTGTGTTGATTTCCTCAAAGTTGAGTAAAACCTCACAGAGGTCAGACATCAATGCCCAAGCTGACTGGAAAGGAGACGACCATGTTGCAACTGGCAGCTGTAGATGACTTTCGGAAATGGGCACACACGCGGCGTACCTTCACCAGCAGGTCAGGCAAATTGGGGTAGGTTTTGAGAAACCGCTGAACCATTAAGTTGAACACGTGGGCTAGCCATGGTATGTGTGTGATCTTGCCGAGCTCCAAAGCCGCCACCAAGTTACGGCCATTTTCAGACACAACCATGCCTGGTTGTAGGTTAAGTTGCGAGAGCCACAGCTCAGTCTGGTCCCTTATACCCTGCCACATATCTGCAGCGGTGTGCTGTTTGTCCCCCTAAGCATATCATCTTAAGCAGGGCCTGTTGACGTTTTCCCACTGCAGTGCTACACTGCTTCCAGCTAGCGACTGATGTTTGACTGGTGCTGTAAGATGATAATTCAGAAGTGGAAGTGGAGGAGGAGGTGGAGGAGGAGAAGAAGGGTTGCAGCCACTAATGTAGGTGGTAGAGCCCGCAATCCTTGGCGTCGGTAGCACCTGTGCCATCCCAGGGCACGACTCGCTCGCGGCCTCCACAACGTTCACTCACCGTCAGGGAAATGTAGTGTCCCTGGCCAAAAGCACTTGTCCATGTGTCAGTCGTTAAGTGGACCTTCCCAATAACTGCGTTGGTCAGGGCACGGGTGATGTTACGGGACACATGCTGGTGTAAGGCGGGAACGGGAAAAATAATGAGGGACGGCCATTGCCATCAGGCTGCGGAAAGCCTCAGTGTCCACAAGCCTAAATGGCAACATTTCCAGTGCCAGCAATTTGGAAAGGTGCGCATTTAGTGCTATGGCCTGTGAATGGGAGGCTGGGTATTTTCACTTTCGTTCAAAGGACTGGGGTATGAACATCTGTACGTTGCGCTGGGACACAGAAGTGGATGTGCTAGCTGATGGTGCTTGTGAAGGTCCAGGTGCAGGGCAGGAGGCATTCGGGCCTGCTTCTTGGACAGGGGATTGGCCAGCACGTAACACAGGGGAAGAGGAGGCAGTGGTGTGACCCGCAGACACTAATTGTGGACCCAGGCATTCGGCCCACCTATTATGGTGGGGTCATGCTGGTGGTGGTGAGGTTGCTAGTGTTCATGCCCCTGCTCATTTTGCTATGGCACAGGTTGCAAATGACAATTCTTTTATCGTCACTTTCTTCCAAAAAGCGCCAGACTGCGGAACACCTACCCCTTGGCAAGGGAGATTGCCGCAAAGGGGTGCTCCAGGGAACAGTTGCAGGCCTGTTTGGTGTGGCCCACCTTCTCCCTTTTGCCACTGCCTCTTCCAGCCTGTTGCGGTGCTGCGGATCCCTCCCCCTCTGTACTGCTGTCCTCGCTCGGCTTGCCACCTTCCCAGGTTGGGTCAGTGATTTCATCGTCCACCACCTCCTTGTCCACTTCCTCACTCTGGTAATCCTCCTGACTTGTTGACCTAACAACAACCTCACTTATTGACAATTGTGTCTTATACTCATCGTCAACCTCTTGAGACACTAATTGCCGTTGACTTATTCGCAAATGTGCCTCATCATCATCATCCACCTTGTGAAACACCAGCCGTTCCCCACCGTCATCTTCTTCTGACTGTGGATGCTCAAGAGTTTGGTCATCAGTGCACAAGATCATCTCATGTCCCTCTTTAAACGGGCTTAGAGAGAGGCCCAAATCAAGGAATGGCGATGAAAATAGCTCCTCGTAATATCCGAGTGTGGGATCACTTGTTTGCCAAGACTCTCCATGGTGGGAGGAAGGAGGATCAGGGTGAGGATTCTGTTGACCAGACTCTTGGCTACTGAGGCTGTACTTTGTGGAAGACAAGGTGGTGGTTAACCAACTGGAAGCATTATCTGCTGCAATCCAACCGACCACCTGGTCGCACTGGTGTGACTTCGAGCGTGGTGTCCTGCGCCGCCCTGCAAACTGGGACATGAAGCTAGGTATCGTGAATGAGTGTGTTTCTTGTGCTCTGGCAGCAGGCACAGTTTTACCGCGCCCTGAGCCACGGCCTCTGCGTGCCCCATCAGCAGCACGACCACTTCCCCATCCCTTACTGCTCGTCTTGAGCATATTAAATGGTATATATCTTTGCAAGTATGTCACATGTACAGTAGAGCAGGTTTTGTAAGTGTATGTGCAGTGTCCCACTACGTGATTGTGGGCAACGCAAACTGGTTTTATTGTGTTTTATTGTCATATATTATGCCTGTATGCTGTAATTCATCTCATGTCATATTCTCCCATGTCACAATGTGATTCTACATGTAAGATCCTTTACACGGGCCTAGTTAGGGTGCACTACACTAGTGTTACAGTGTATATATAGCTTAGCTCAGGCCCATCTCCAGTTAAAACCCAGAGGACAGATAGGCCATCTGTCAGAAAGCACTGGAAAATAGGAGTTCAATGACTCTGCAAACCACCTTCAAGTCAGGTTAGAATCAGGATGAGAGTTTTTACCAGCCAAAGACTTTTATTTCTTCAAAGCCTAGTCTGAAGCAGTAGCTTTCTTACATATATATTTAGGAATAAGAGCCTGTTTCTTCTGATGACTTACATTTCCCTACCCCTGTTTGCATGAGACTTTATTTCATACTTGGATGTACTAGAGACTGTTTTATACTTGGATGTAATGTTACTGGGAGCAACGTTCAGTAAAAGTTATAATTTGGATTGCACCATCCTTGTCTCAGTCTTCAGTTCCTCAATTAACACTACAGTAAATGGTTGTACCACCATATAAAAAGGTACTGGCGTCACGGCTACAAGGAACCTTGCCATAGGCACATTAATACAGACCATCAAGGGCACCTCGGACCACCATCTGGCCTGTGTCCCTTACACCAGAGTGTGCCCCAGAGAATCCCTGTGCCGTTCTCCTCATCACTTGTGCGAGCCTGCCCAGGGACGACATAACCGTGAGTAACCAGAACTGTATGTACCTCAGCCCACCTAATGCTCACACCGTGACCTCACGTGTAATTCCCCTGTTGGTCTGGCATACCGCATATGCGCAAATAAATTACACTGAATGTCACAGATATTTAGGATAAGCAAACGTTATACAGGAGATGTAGCGCAGGTAATGTCACTGTCAGCAGCAGCCAAACAATTGCCCTGAATGTATGGCAGCAGCCAGTACGTCCCTGAATGTTTTTTGTCTGCGTAGCAGCCAACAAACGTACGGGGAGGAGACTCGAGCATCGTGCTCGAGCACACACGGTTCGATTCAAAATGGTGTTCGGCCGAGCATGCTCGCCCAACACTAATTGAGACCTGAGCAGTTTCATTGCACCACATAGTAAAATTTTTGTGTCCCCCACAAAGTCAAAATGCTCAGTGTTGTGTCCACTAGAAAATGATAATGGCAGCTAGAAAGTTACGTTGCTGCCTGTGTTTCCACTAGAAAGTAATAGTGCCCCCATTTTGCCCCAAATAGTAATAATGCCCCATTTATGCCCCTTAGAACATAGTGCCCCTATAATGTATTATTGCCCCTACATGCCCCTAAAAGTAATAATGCCCCTAAAAAGTGATATTGTCCCTGAGACCATAGAAAAAGTAATAATGCTCCTGAGACCCCAGAAATAGTAATAATGCTCCTGAGACCCCAGAAATAGTAATAATGCTCCTGAGAGCCCCTAAAAAAGTAGTAATGCCCCTCAGAGCCCCTAAACAAGTTCTAATGTCCTTGAGGGCCCTTAAACAGTAATAATGCCCCTGAGAGTCCACAACATGTAATAATTCCCCTGAGAGTCCCCTAAAACTGATAATGCCCACGAAGGCTCATCTGAAAAGTAATAATGTCCCTTAAAGGGGTTGTTCCACGAAAAATATTCCACAGTTTTCAAACCAGCACCTGGATTTTAATACTTTTGCAATTGCATGTAAATTAAAATTTTGTATAGCTACTGAGTTATTTTATAAAATGTATCTGTATAGCACCACTTCATTTCTTATTTCTTTGTCCTGCTCCCTGAGATGGCCGCACATGCTCAGTTTCATCCTTCAACTGCCTCCTTAGCTGTGATAGGGAGAGCAGAGACACGCCCCCTGAGCTGCAGCAGAAAAGCCACTCCCCCTGAGCTGCCAGTTTGATATAAATCTAGCATAGCAATGAACGGGTAGATCTCTGGACTCACGTGAGGTACAGGGCTGGTTCTAGCTTTGTTGGAAAGAGATTCTCATGTATTATATGATGTCTGATTTTCATTTTTTACATTATTCATGGGATAACCCCTTTAAAAAGAAAATGCCCCCTGAGTTCCCCCTTTAAAAGTGACAATGGCCCTGAGTGCCTACTTACTAAGTAATAATGCCCTGTATGTTTACTTTAAAAGCACTGATGCCCACTAAGTGCCCCAGCGAGGCGACTGAGTCTTCTTGTCTGCACAGTGTCCCGATGCAGGTGGTACAGTACAATGATGTTATTGTCCCATCTGCACTGGGAGGCTGATGTACTGTGTGTGGACCCCGAGGTCCTGTAGACCACAGACCTGAAGCAGCCTGCAGCCTACCAGACTGGGAATGAGGTGGCCCGACCTATGGAGGTGGACTTTTCCTAAATCTTTATTATTGTTGAGCATGTCCACCTAGAATAACAGTTAAGAAGTGACCCCCACCCCCCTATATATTGCATTTCTTGCTGTAATGGTCAGGAAACCTGTGTGACAGCCCTTGTAGAACCTGTAGTGGTGGCCATTATGGTAGTCATCAGACCTTCCTAGAAATCAGAGATGTGGTTGCAAAGATTTTTCTGAAATCGCAACAGAAGAAGACAACTCAACAAATTAGACGTATATGAAATTATTATTTTTTTGGACATTGCAGGACACACACTGGGAAGCCATCCTCTTCCCAGACCCAAATGACTGATAACAGAGAACAACAGATTACTATATCAATTAAATCTCTAATGGAGATGCTTCCATAAAGACTTTTTGATGTGCTTTTTCAGTTCTTCATCCCGGAATCCATAGATGACGGGGCTGAGGAACCTCGGCACACAAGTGAAGACAAAAAAGTTTGTTATTGGCATGTATTCGATCATCGTGGGCAAAAATGTTTCAGTGAGCGTGGACAGTAGGGAAGACATACACAACAGTAACTGAAATGCGTGAAGCATGACGGTCTTTCCAGCTTTGGAAGCAGAAGACGATTGAGAACTTACTTTGCGGGCAACCAGCATGATCTTAACATAGGTAAGTATGAGGATGATTCCCACCAAGCCGAAACATAGGACGAAGCCGAAGGTCCTTATGACGTTCTGAATGGGATTTACCAGTAGGGTATCATGTAAGCAGATGGCATAGCGATATAGATTTGTAACGGATGAGAACATAAAGAACAGCTCGGCACCATGTAGGATTATGAGTAACACCCATATTGAGACATAGGCTATATTCACTCTTTTTTTGGTGCACAGCGCTGCATAGCGAAGTGGGTAACAGATGGCCATGTAACGTTCCAGAGCCATGGCGGCAAGGTTGTATGGAGTTACCCTAAATACACTCGATGAAATGGCATACAAGATGAAGCAGACAGGTACAGGGACATAAAATAAATACTTTGCTGCCATCACTAAGTAGAAGGCCAGGAATAAATATATTGTGTCGTTTAAAAGCATGTAGATGAAGAGGAGATAGCGGGTGCTCTCCTGGAGTTGAGGACTGACGAAGAAGATGTTGAGCATCATGGCCACGAAGCAGATGAAAAAGCAGAGGCCAACTATGATCAAGAAGATGACTGACCATCGGATAATCTCGGCTGTCTTGTTCATGGTGATGGACACTTGGGTGGTGTTGTCTTGAAGGGTTGATGAAGAGTTCACCATAGTTGGAGCAGGGGGGTTATTTCTGCTCATACTGGAACAAGAGGAAAGAGAGATTATGAAGCCCTTATCAGAGACTGCATCCACCAGTAGAGACTACAACCAGAGACTGTAACTGCAAAGCAGTGTGCCCAATACAGACTGTAATAACCAAGCTGTGTGCCCATCAGAGACTGCATCCACCAGCAGAGACTACAACCAGAGACTGTAACTGCAAAGCAGTGTGCTCAATACAGACTGTAATAACCAAGCTGTGTGCCCATCAGAGACTGAATCCACCAGTAGAGACTACAACCAGTGACTGTAACTGCAAAGAAGTGTGCCCAATACAGACTGTAATAACCAAGCTGTGTGCCCATCAGAGACTGCATCCACCAGTAGGGAATACAACCAGAGACTGTAACTGTAAAGCAGTGTGCCCAATACAGACTGTAATAACCAAGCTGTGTGCCCATCAGAGACTGCATCCACCAGCAGAGACTACAACCAGAGACTGTAACTGCAAAGCAGTGTGCTCAATACAGACTGTAATAACCAAGCTGTGTGCCCATCAGAGACTGAATCCACCAGTAGAGACTACAACCAGTGACTGTAACTGCAAAGAAGTGTGCCCAATACAGACTGTAATAACCAAGCTGTGTGCCCATCAGAGACTGCATCCACCAGTAGGGAATACAACCAGAGACTGTAACTGTAAAGCAGTGTGCCCAATACAGACTGTAATAACCAAGCTGTGTGCCCATCAGAGACTGCATCCACCAGCAGAGACTACAACCAGAGACTGTAACTGCAAAGCAGTGTGCTCAATACAGACTGTAATAACCAAGCTGTGTGCCCATCAGAGACTGAATCCACCAGTAGAGACTACAACCAGTGACTGTAACTGCAAAGAAGTGTGCCCAATACAGACTGTAATAACCAAGCTGTGTGCCCATCAGAGACTGCATCCACCAGTAGAGACTACAACCAGAGACTGTAACTGCAAAGCAGTGTGCCCAATACAGACTGTAATAACCAAGCTGTGTGCCCATCAGAGACTGAATCCACCAGTAGAGACTACAACCAGTGACTGTAACTGCAAAGAAGTGTGCCCAATACAGACTGTAATAACTAAGCTGTGTGCCCATCAGAGACTGCATCCACCAGTAGAGACTACAACCAGAGACTGTAACTGCAAAGAAGTGTGCCCAATACAGACTGTAATAACCAAGCTGTGTGCCCATCAGAGACTGAATCTACCAGTAGAGACTACAACCAGAGACTGTAACTGCAAAGAAGTGTGCCCAATACAGACTGTAATAACCAAGCTGTGTGCCCATCAGAGACAGCATCCACCAGTAGAGACTACAACCAGAGACTGTAACTGCAAAGAAGTGTGCCCAATACAGACTGTAATAACCAAGCTGTGTGCCCATCAGGGACTGCATCCACCTGTAGAGACTACCACCAGAGACTGTAACTGCAAAGCAGTGTGCCCAATACAGACTGTAATAACCAAGCTGTGTGCCCATCAGAGACTGCATCCACCAGTAGAGACTACAACCAGTGACTGTAACTGCAAAGAAGTGTGCCCAATACAGACTGTAATAACCAAGCTGTGTGCCCATCAGAGACTGCATCCACCAGTAGGGACTACAACCAGAGACTGTAACTGTAAAGCAGTGTGCCCAATATAGACTGTAATAACCAAGCTGTGTGTCCATCAGAGACTGCATCCACCAGTAGAGACTACAACCAGTGACTGTAACTGCAAAGCAGTGTGCCCAATACAGACTGTAATAACCAAGCTGTGTGCCCATCAGAGACTGCATCCACCAGTAGAGACTACAACCAGTGACTGTAACTGCAAAGAAGTGTGCCCAATACAGACTGTAATAACCAAGCTGTGTGCCCATCAGAGACTGCATCCACCAGTAGGGACTACAACCAGAGACTGTAACTGTAAAGCAGTGTGCCCAATATAGACTGTAATAACCAAGCTGTGTGTCCATCAGAGACTGCATCCACCAGTAGAGACTACAACCAGTGACTGTAACTGCAAAGCAGTGTGCCCAATACAGACTGTAATAACCAAGCTGTGTGCCCATCAGAGACTGCATCCACCAGTAGAGACTACAACAATAACACCCCTGTTGCTCCTAAAGGCTCATTGGCATATACAGTACAGACCAAAAGTTTGGACACACCTTCTCATTCAAAGAGTTTTCTTTATTTTCATGACTATGAAGGCATCAAAACTATGAATTAACACATGTGGAATTATATACATAACAAACAAGTGTGAAACAACTGAAAATATGTCATATTCTAGGTTCTTCAAAGTAGCCACCTTTTGCTTTAATTACTCCTTTGCACACTCTTGGCATTCTCTTGATGAGCTTTAAGAGGTAGTCCCCTGAAATGGTTTTCACTTCACAGGTGTGCCCTGTCAGGTTTAATAAGTGGGATTTCTTGCCTTATAAATGGGGTTGGGACCATCAGTTGCGTTGAGGAGAAGTCAGGTGGATACACAGCTGATAGTCCTACTGAATAGACTGTTAGAATTTGTATTATGGCAAGAAAAAAGCAGCTAAGTAAAGAAAAACGAGTGGCCATCATTACTTTAAGAAATGAAGGTCAGTCAGTCAGCCGAAAAATTGGGAAAACTTTGAAAGTAAGGGCTATTTGACCATGAAGGAGAGTGATGGGGTGCTGCGCCAGATGACCTGGCCTCCACAGTCACCAGACCTGAACCCAATCGAGATGGTTTGGGGTGAGCTGGACTGCAGAGTGAAGGCAAAAGGGCCAACAAGTGCTAAGCATCTCTGGGAACTCCTTCAAGACTGTTGGAAGACCATTTCAGGGGACTACCTCTTGAAGGTCATCAAGAGAATGCCAAGAGTGTGCAAAGCAGTAATCAAAGCAAAAGGTGGCTACTTTGAAGAACCTAGAATATGACATATTTTCAGTTGTTTCACACTTGTTTGTTATGTATATAATTCCACATGTGCTAATTCATAGTTTTGATGCCTTCATAGTCATGAAAATAAAGAAAACTATTTGAATAAGAAGGTGTGTCCAAACTTTTGGTCTGTACTGTATGAAAGCATCCTTTTTATGAACATGAGACCAATATAGAAGCCTTCACAAGCGCACATGTAACAGGTCAGCCAGATTCATAGGTACAAATCTGCTGACAGATGCTCTTAAAATAACTAAATTCTATAGTAAATGGTTGATAATATTGAAAAATTGGACTTTTGGCCTGCCCATTTAAATCCATCGCTCTATGGACCCTAACAGATGTACATTTCCTAATTTTATTTTATTCAAATGAAGTTGGTGACAAGATGGACCTTTTGGCATCTAAGGCTACTTTCACACTAGCGTCATAGGATCTCAATACCGGAAAAAAACGCTTCCGTTTTGTCCCCATTCATTGTCAATGGGGACAAAACGTAACTGAACATAACGGAGCGCTCCAAAATGCATTCCGTTCCATTCTCATACTGGAGAGCAAACCACAGCATGCTTCGGTTTGCTTTCCGTCCTGAGATGCGGAGCACGACGGATCCGTCATGACCCACAGTGCACGTTTTCTCTGACACAATCTGACACAATAGAAAACGGATCCGTCCCCCGGCACTCCCCTCTAATCAGCTGTTTGAGGTGGGTTACCAAGCATGTCGCAGTCTATGATGCTTGGTATTGCAGCCCAGGCCCATTCACTTGAATGGGAATAAGCTGCCCCTAGGCCATTTGACTGATGAATGTGACGTTGCTGGCCTATGAAGAGGCTGCAGCGTTCGCCGGAGCACAGTGGCCTCTTTAAACGGCTGATCTGCGGGCGTGCAGCTGAGTCGGACCCCCACCAATCTGATAGCGAATACCAGGGCTGGATTAAAGGAAGGGCACCTGGGGCACCTGCAAGGGTCACAGTGGTCACAGTGGAGAGAACTGAAGCACAGCGCTGGCCTCAGAGATGCGGCCTCCACACAGGAGGTGAGCCCCACATGTCCGTGCTGCTATCAAGGGAGAAGAGATGGGAGGAGAAGGATGCCACTTTAAGTTTTTCTACCTGTACTCCCATCAAGCCCCTGACACCCACTGTCTCCTCTATCCCTCCCACTGGTGTCTTCCCTCTGACCCTACCCCATAGAGCCCATGGCAGTCTGTGTTTCCCAATACCCTTCGATGTTCCTTCTGTGCCCTCCCCTGTAGACCGGACCCTATTTGCCCCCCTCTATACCTCTCAAACAGCAGCGTCACATCATGTCTCTCCCTTACTCTCTGCACTGCCCCTGCTACCTGTGCCACTTTCAGTTCCTCTGCCCCCAAGGGTGCATTTACAAGACCATATGTATTTTGCCTTTGGCCCCACCTGCTTTATATAACTTATATTGAAAAAAAGTGCCACACATACTTCAAATAATGGCGCTTATTCTGAACATCATATTTCTCTATCTATTTACACCAGAAAACAGACAGAAATGCATTGATAAATCTCCTTCTTCTTTTCTATTACAAAGCTAGCTGCCTGCAGCCACCACTAGGGGGAGCTCAGTGGATAGGAATTAATACAACTACCATAGAAGCTGTATTCTCTTTGCACTGAGCTCCCCCTAGTGCAGACTGCATGAAAATGCAGTATTTACACCCAGGGAACAGAAGAACAAGTTCTGTGCTGGGCTCCCCCTCCCTCCAGGCCCCATAGCAGTTGCATGGTCTGCCTCTATGCAGGTAAGCCACTGACCACAGTGTTTATATCAGACTATGGACCGACTGCAGCTGTTACATTAGACTATGGACCGACCGCAGCTTTTATACTAGACTATGGACTGAATACAGCTTTTACACTAGACTATGGACTGACTGCAATATTTACATCAGACTATGGACTGACCGCAATATTTACATCAGACTATGGACTGACTGACCAGAGAGTTTACACTAGACTATGGACTGACTGACCAGAGAGTTTACACTAGACTATGGACTGACTGACCAGAGAGTTTACACTAGACTATGGACTGACTGCAGTGTTTCCACTAGACTATGGACTGACTGCAGCATTTACACTAGACTATGGACTGACTGCAGTGATTACACTAGACTATGGACTGAATGCAGCGTTTACACTAGACTATGGACTGACTGTAGCTTTTACACTAGACTATGGACTGACCGCAATATTTACATCAGACTATGGACTGAGCACAGCGTTAACACTAGACTATGGACTGACTGACCAGAGAGTTTACACTAGACTATGGACTAACTCCAGCGTTAACACTAGTCTATGGACTGACACCAGTGATTACACTAGACTATGGACTGAATGCAGCGTTTACACTAGACTATGGACCGACTGCAGTGATTACACTAGACTATGGACTGACTGCAGTGATTACACTAGACTATGGACTGACTGCAGCGTTTACACTAGACTATGGACTGACTGCAGCGTTTACACTAGACTATGGACTGAATGCAGCGTTCACACTAGACTATGGACTGACTGCAGAGTTTACACTAGACTATGGACTGAATGCAGCATTTACACTAGACTATGGACTGACTGCAGCATTTACACTAGACTATGGACTGACTGCAGCGTTTACACTAGACTATGGACTGAATGCAGCATTTACACTAGACTATGGACTGACTGCAGCGTTTACACTAGACTATGGACTGACTGCAGTGATTACACTAGTCTATGGACTGACTGCAGTGATTACACTAGACTTTGGACTGAATGCAGCATTTACACTAGACTATGGACTGACTGCAGCGTTTACACTAGACTATGGACTGACTGCAGTGTTTCCACTAGACTATGGACTGAATGCAGCATTTACACTAGACTATGGACTGACTGCAGTGATTACACTAGACTATGGACTGAGCACAGCGTTAACACTAGACTATGGACTGACTGACCAGAGAGTTTACACTAGACTATGGACTAACTCCAGCGTTAACACTAGACTATGGACTGACTGCAGTGATTACACTAGTCTATGGACTGACTCCAGTGATTACACTAGACTATGGACTGAATGCAGCGTTTACACTAGACTATGGACCGACTGCAGTGATTACACTAGACTATGGACTGACTGCAGTGATTAGACTAGACTATGGACTGACTGCAGTGATTACACTAGACTATGGACTGACTGCAGTGATTACACTAGACTATGGACTGACTGCAGCGTTTACACTAGACTATGGACTGACTGCAGCGTTTACACTAGACTATGGACTGAATGCAGAGTTTACACTAGACTATGGACTGAATGCAGCATTTACACTAGACTATGGACTGACTGCAGCGTTTACACTAGACTATGGACTGACTACAGTGTTTACACTAGACTATGGACTGACTGCAGAGTTTACACTAGACTATGGACTGAATGCAGCATTTACACTAGACTATGGACTGACTGCAGCGTTTACACTCGACTATGGACTGACTGCAGCGTTTACACTAGACTATGGACTGAATGCAGCATTTACACTAGACTATGGACTGACTGCAGTGTTTCCACTAGACTATGGACTGACTGCAGTGATTACACTAGACTATGGACTGACTGCCGCGTTTACACTAGACTATGGACTGAATGCAGAGTTTACACTAGACTATGGACTGAATGCAGCATTTACACTAGACTATGGACTGACTGCAGCGTTTACACTAGACTATGGACTGACTACAGTGTTTACACTAGACTATGGACTGACTGCAGAGTTTACACTAGACTATGGACTGAATGCAGCATTTACACTAGACTATGGACTGACTGCAGCGTTTACACTCGACTATGGACTGACTGCAGCGTTTACACTTGACTATGGACTGAATGCAGCATTTACACTAGACTATGGACTGACTGCAGCGTTTACACTAGACTATGGACTGACTGCAGTGATTACACTAGTCTATGGACTGACTGCAGCGTTTACACTAGACTATGGACTGACTGCAGTGTTTCCACTAGACTATGGACTGACTGCAGTGATTACACTAGACTATGGACTGAATGCAGCGTTTACACTAGACTATGGACTGACTGTAGCTTTTACACTAGACTATGTACTGACCGCAATATTTACATCAGACTATGGACTGAGCACAGCGTTAACACTAGAATATGGACTGACTGACCAGAGAGTTTACACTAGACTATGGACTAACTCCAGCGTTAACACTAGACTATGGACTGACTGCAGTGATTACACTAGACTATGGACTGACTGCAGTTTTTACCCTAGTCTATGGACTGACTCCAGTGATTACACTAGACTATGGACTGAATGCAGCGTTTACACTAGACTATGGACCGACTGCAGTGATTACACTAGACTATGGACTGACTGCAGTGATTAGACTAGACTATGGACTGAATGCAGTGATTACACTGGACTATGGACTGACTGCAGTGATTACACTAGACCATGGACTGACTGCAGTGATTACACTAGACTATGGACTGACTGTAGCGTTTACACTAGACTATGGACTGACTGCAGCGTTTACACTAGACTATGGACTGACTGCAGCGTTTACACTAGACTATGGACTGACTGCAGAGTTTACACTAGACTATGGAAATAAAATAAAATGAAGTCTCTGTAGAAAATACTCGTCCTCTCTAGCGCTGCAAATCCAAAGACAATGTGGGAAAAGTCCGTTGTATAGGAGTATATAGAAGGATTGCGCTGCAGGAGAGAAATCTTATTTGTGTGAATAAATGTTCCTTTTATCAGTCTTCAACCAGTGTGAACACAGGCCAACCTCACAATCTGACACTGGTATGGAGACCTGTGGTGTAATAAAAAGCGCACTATGGTGTAGCAAATTCCAAGCACTTAACGCACCATGTGAATAGATTATACTCACAGGATTTCCAGTGGGTAAATGCGTGTAGAAAACTGGATGGTATCCTCAATTGGATTCTGCTGAAAGAAGAGAACTATAGCGTAGTATGTAGTGACACTTAATGCGCCTGCAACAAAATTCTACTCACAGAACTTCACTGGTAAAGTGCATGGAAAAATTCTCTGCGGAGTCTTCACAGACAGCTGGGCAAATGGAACAGGCACGAATCAGGACACTTAGGCATGAGAAATCCTAAAAACAGTCCAGCAGATGAAACGCTTCTACACCTAGATGGCAATGAACCACAGCTTCCAAAAAGGACTAGCAGGTAGGATGGATACGCACCAAAGGGTCAGATAAAAAATTATTTAATAAAAGCCAAAAATTACAGCTTTAAAACATATATTAAAAATCTCTGTAATGCCCGACCCGGGTTTCGCCGTGATGCTTCGTCTGGGGCGTTGATGAGTAAAAGATATAAACAACGCCCATACAATACCATAGATCAACATCGTCCATCTAGATCTGGACATGTCCCGACATATCCTACTCGGGAACAACTTAGATTAAACAATTGTAAGAGTCCATTTTTAGCCAATAAGAAAAGTGGAGGGGAAACCATTAAAACAGACACAGTCATCCATCCAACACCTACTGGGGGGAACAACGTTGTACAGCAGATGACCCTTGAACAGATAGGGACAAAGGACGGTAAAGCAAAACCATCGACCATGGTGGATTCACACGAGAGGGACCTTAGCCAGAATTTTCCCCACCAGAGTATGCGGGGGGTACAGAGGGACCCCCCTCAGGAGAAGATAATTCTAGAGACAACAAGAACGCCCCTAAAAAGAAGTTACACCGAGGACATAGAGGTGGGGGACGGAAATCCAACCCCGGGGGGGAAGAAAAGCAAGGGGAGTCAATAGGAATCTTCAACCTCAGCAGACATCCGTTATCCAAAGAAGAAAAACTGGTTTTACAAAAGGGACTAAAATTTGCACCTAGCAATGGTATAAACAAGTTTAGTTTATTTCTCGATATCCATAGATATATCAGAAAACTAAATATAGCAAAGTACTATCTGAACGCACAACCATCTTTGCCGGCCAACACTGTGACCACCACGGGGGTCTTGCACACTGACCTCCGAAATAGATCAAAATTTTGTCCAAAAAACAAAAACAACGAATGTATAGATGCTTTTAAAAGAAGCCTCCTAAATGAACTAGAGAAGATGGATCACAATCCCAAGAAACAGAATCTTTCAAAAGGGGAGAAGGAAGCATTAAAACAGTTGGAGAAAAATGATAGGATAGTGATAAAACCGGCAGATAAGGGGGGAGGAGTTGTCATAATGGATGTTGAGCAATACACTATGGAAATGGATAGGCTGCTTTTGGACAGAGATACTTATTTAGTTTTAAAAAACAATCCGCTTGTTGCTTTCAAGGGGCAATTGGAGGTTATTCTGAAGAAGGGTTTGGAGAAGGAGGTGCTGAATAAAAAGGAATATGATTACCTTTTTTTAAAATGTCCTGTTACCCCTGTCATATATTTTTTGCCGAAGATGCATAAAGATCCCATCAATCCACCGGGGAGACCTATTGTGTCAGGGATTAATTCCCTTAGCAGTAGAGTCTCTGAATACATTGATTTCTTCTTGCAGAAATATGTGACAGTGGCTCCCTCCTATCTTAAAAACTCCACCAGTGTCATTGATTTAGTCAATGACATTGGAGAAATTCATGGATCCCTGTGGTTAGCCACAGTCGATGTTTCCTCCCTCTATACCTGTATTCCTCAGGGTTTAGGTATTAGGGGGGTTCAGGAAGCTTTGGACACTGATCCAGATATGGGGTTGGATCAAAAAACCTTTATCTTGGAATGTGTTGATTTCTGCCTCACTCACAATTATTTTCTTTACAAAGACAATTTTTATCTTCAGCACTCCGGCGTGGCGATGGGAGCGAAATTCGCCCCAAGCCTCGCCAATCTTTTTATGACGATGTGGGAGAGGGAGAGTATTGACCAGATCCTCAATAAGGATTTGGGAGGGGGTCAGCTATTAGTGTGGCGAAGGTATATAGACGACTGCCTTCTCATCTGGTCAGGTGAGAGGGAAGGTCTGGATGCCTTCATAGCGGGCATTAACGTCAACAGTTTTAATCTAAAATTCACTAGTCACATCAGTGCGATCTCTGTGGATTTCCTTGATTTGGTTATATTTGTGGAAGAGAGGAGACTCAGAACCAAGACCTTCTTCAAAACGGTTGATGTGAATACGTATATAGAACTCAACAGCTGTCACCATCCATCATGGCTTAAAAATATTCCCAAAAACCAATTCTCACGTATTTCTAAAAATTGTAGCAAGTTAGAAGATTATAGAGAACAAGGACAGTTGGTCAAAAATAGATTCTTGGAAAAAGGATATGAAAATGAATTTTTAGATCACTGCAAAGAC
The DNA here is from genome assembly GCF_905171765.1 of Bufo bufo. Classification (NCBI taxonomy): domain Eukaryota; kingdom Metazoa; phylum Chordata; class Amphibia; order Anura; family Bufonidae; genus Bufo; species Bufo bufo. The sequence continues at coordinate 686,749,008 of NC_053391.1, forward strand.
GAAATAGAACAAAAGCGCACCATTTCACAGACCACTATTAATAGTAAAGAACATAAGAAGGATTTCAGATACACATTTTTGACCCAATTTAATAGTAAGATGGGTTGTATTAAAAACATGATTCGCAAAAATTGGCATATCCTTCAAAATGATCCTGTACTCAGCAAAGATCTGCCAGAAAGGCCTCCTGTAATATTTAAAAGAGCCGACAATCTTACCAATAAATTGGTCCGCAGTGCCAGTTTCGCCACTAGTAAAAAACGCGTTCGCACAGATAAAGGTAGGTTCACATGGTGCGGCTTTTGCTTACCTTGCAAAAACCGTATCCTAAAAGACCGAGGCAGGTTTGTGGATACAATCACCAGTAATAAAACAAAGGATACCATCCTGAAAATTAGGGGCCAATTTTCCTGTCATAATGTTGGCGTAATTTATCTTTTGGAGTGCCCTTGTGGCCTCCAATATGTCGGTAGGATTACACGGAGTCTAAAGACTCGGGTGCAGGAACACATACGCAATATCAAAAAAGGTCTCGAGACCCACAGCGTCTCGTTACATTTTAAAATCCATCACAATAAAAACCCTAGAGGTCTGCGATTTTTTGGTCTGGAACTAGTGCACACACCCACCCGTGGAGGGGATTTTATTTCCTTAATAAATAAAAAAGAGGTTGAATGGATGTTCCTCTTGGGAACAATTCAGCCTCAAGGGTTAAATATAGAGTGTGACGTTAATGCTTGCTTATTTTAATATATTTGCCATTAGCTAATTAGCCTTTTATTATATTTTATCTGCTTGTATGCATTTGTTCTTACTTTGTATTTCTGTGGATGTGTCTATGACGTGGTATAGGGGAGGTTCTCCTGGTAATTTAAACTCTGTGGAATTCAATTACTCATCAACGCCCCAGACGAAGCATCACGGCGAAACCCGGGTCGGGCATTACAGAGATTTTTAATATATGTTTTAAAGCTGTAATTTTTGGCTTTTATTAAATAATTTTTTATCTGACCCTTTGGTGCGTATCCATCCTACCTGCTAGTCCTTTTTGGAAGCTGTGGTTCATTGCCATCTAGGTGTAGAAGCGTTTCATCTGCTGGACTGTTTTTAGGATTTCTCATGCCTAAGTGTCCTGATTCGTGCCTGTTCCATTTGCCCAGCTGTCTGTGAAGACTCCGCAGAGAATTTTTCCATGCACTTTACCAGTGAAGTTCTGTGAGTAGAATTTTGTTGCAGGCGCATTAAGTGTCACTACATACTACGCTATAGTTCTCTTCTTTCAGCAGAATCCAATTGAGGATACCATCCAGTTTTCTACACGCATTTACCCACTGGAAATCCTGTGAGTATAATCTATTCACATGGTGCGTTAAGTGCTTGGAATTTGCTACACCATAGTGCGCTTTTTATTACACCACAGGTCTCCATACCAGTGTCGGATTGTGAGGTTGGCCTGTGTTCACACTGGTTGAAGACTGATAAAAGGAACATTTATTCACACACTAGACTATGGACTGACTGCAGCGTTTACACTAGACTATGGACTGACTGCAGCGTTTACACTAGACTATGGACTGGTCACCAAGTTGGACAAAGCGCAACACTAAGGCAGGTGGACATTAAATGATTGTGGCAATAGCAGACAGGGATACAGCTCAGGGCGCCCTCATTTTTCCAGTTACTTTGGGCCCCTCCAGATTTTTTGCCCAGGGGCCTTCACCATGCTTGATCTGGCCCAGTGGAAGACCTATTCTGAAGATAGGACATCATTATCAAACTCTCAGACAACCCCTTTAAAGGGATTGTGTCAAGTATTAAAGTTACCCCCTATCTCCACCATAGGGGATAACTAACTGATTGCTGGGCGTCCAACCGCTGGGACTACCACTGATCTCAAGATGGAGAAGCAGGTGAAGCATGTGTCCTGTCACTCCATTCATTCTCTGTGGGACTGCTGGAGATAGCCAGCACTTGGGTCTTTCTCACAGTCCCAGAAACAATGAATAGAGCTGCAGGATGCATATATGGTTGCAGCTTCATTCCAGTGGGAGAACATGGGCCCCTGTTCTAGTGGTCATCAGGGGCTCTAGTGGTCGGACCCCTGCAGATCATAAAGGTATCCATTATCCTACTCATATATGTCTTTGAATCTGATGAGTCCAGATCCCTATTTTTTATTTTCCTGCTGCCCTTGTCTTCCCGCTGTCAGGGCACAAAGCTGTGCTGAAATACCTTGTCAGGACTACTGTGCATGCTCTTCTCCATTATGTTAGTGCAGCAGAGAAGTTTTCTTCCTGGATTTGACAGAAACATGGCTGACACCCTCTGACACTGCCTCCCCTGCCGCACTCTCTTATGGTGGATTTCATTTTACGCGCACCACCTGCTGCAGCGGTAAACAAGGTGGATGTCAACTGCTCCTTCAGCCCAACTCCACTGCCACCCTCCATTATGTTCCCTTCATTTGAAGTACACTCTGTCCGCATCGACTCTCTCTTCAACCTCCAAGTGACTGTCATCTACCTCCCTCCAGGTATATCCACTATCTTTTTCGACCACTTCAACACATGGCTTCTACACTTTCTTTTCACTGACATTGCCGCTATCATCACAGGGTTCAATATCCCCATTGACACTTTACACTCAGCTTCCTCCAAGCTTCTAGCACTCACTTCCTTCTTTGGTCTCTCCCAGTGGTCCTCCACTGCCACGTCACACACCGGATCTTATCTTCACCCGCCTCGGTTACCCATCTAACCTCTCTAACTCACCTCTCCCGCTATTCCACCATAATCTACTTACGTTCTCTTTGCTTGTCTCTTCAGCTGCCCCCCAGTCCACACACTAGTGGACGCTTGAAGGAACCTTAAACATCATGACTTTCACTTGCTCTCTAACTCTCTTCTGATGCTCTCTACTATGTGTTACCTCCATGTCGCAAATGTTGCTGCCACTTTGTATTACACTACAATAACTACAGCTCTTGACTCAGTCGCCCCCCCTCCCCTAGCGATGGAAGAAATCCCAATCTAATGAGCTCTTTGTCACATACAAACAATCCCTCATCAACCTGAAGTTCACACTCACTGCTACAGAACGGAGACGTCACATCTCTCATATCTTCCCTTTCTCACAATCCTAAACAACTATTTTGCACTTTTAGCTCTGTTCTCCATCCCAGGGTGCCCCATCCCTCAGCTCTCATCTCAGCCGAGGACTTTGCCACATACTTCAAACTAAAGATCGACAACATTAGAGAAAGCTTCAGCCTGCAGTCCCCTCAGCCCAGCTACACAACTATTCAATCCTCTTCCCCCAAAACCAGTTTCTCCACCATTACAGAAGAAACACTCTCCACCCTACTCTCCAGATCACATCTCACCACCTGTATGCTTGACCCAATTACATCCCACATTATCCCCAACCTCACCACAGTGTTTATCCCTGCCCTAACCCATCTCTTCAAACTATCTCTTACCTTCCTGTTTTAAACATGCTACCATCACATTCATACTAAAAAAGCCTTTCCTTGATCCATCTTCTTTGTCTAGCTATCATTCCATATCACTATGCCTCAAAGCTACTTGAACAATATGTCCACCTTGGACTGTCCTCCCACCTCACTTCCTGTTCCCTATTTGACCGGCTACAATCTGGCTTCTGACCCCACCACTCAACTGAAACTTCCCTTACCAAAGTCATAAAAGACCTGCTATCTGCCAAAGCCAAATGACATTACTTTGCCCTTCTCCTCCTTGACCTGTTCTCTGCCTTTGACACAGTTGACCACTCCCCTTTCTCCAAAGTCTCTAATTTCTTGGCATCATGGACCTGGCCCTTTCCTGGATCACCTCATACTACACAAACTGGACATTTAGTGTCTCCCACTCGCACACCACCTCCTCGCCTCGTCCCCTCTCAGTTGTTTGCCTCAAGGCTCTGTCCTAGGACCCCTGCTCTTCTAAATGTACACCTTCTGCCTTCAGCTCATAGAGTCCCATGGCTTTTAGTATAACATTTATGCTGACAACATGCAAATTTACCTCTCTGGTCCAGATATCATGTTCTTACCATCCAGAATCCTGCAATGCCTGTCTTCTACATCCTCTTCTTCTCCTCTTGCTTTTTAAAACGTAACATGGATAAAACAGATGCAAAAACACAAATGCAATCGCACTCTGCAACCAGCACTCTGCCCTGCCTCTATGCTGGATGTTGAATGAGGCATTAGTGTACTTTGTGTGGCTACCATGGCCCATAACAGATAGGAACTAGTGTTAGGGACCACTCATAGAGGCGACCTTGACGTGGTGAGTGGCTTATTACGCTTTGGTCAAAATGTACACTAATGCCTCATTCAACATCCAGCATAGAGGCAGGGCAGGGTATTTCGATGTGCACCTGCATACAGGGTTGTGCTGACTGAATCCCCTACATTTTTTCTTTGTAGTACATATTGGAGGCGTGGCGATCTCCATGCAGTCATGCACACCTGACCAGTTAGTCTGCCCTGGAGGCTGGTTTTAAAGTCAGTATAAAACTGAGTCTGCTTATATAGCACCTACCAGTAGCCATTTGGCTCCAGGAGAAGTATATAGTGGGCTCAGCATGCATGTTGGTACTTGCATCCCTGGATCCGATGAAAGCTGTCACGGCACCGGACGGGGTTGAAAGCAGAGTGTGCCTGGCGTGCATGCTGTACCTGCATTCCCTGGACTTTGTGTGGCTGTCATGGCCCATAAACAGGTAGGAACTAGTGTTAGGGACCACTCCATAGAGGCGACCTTGACGTGGTGAGTGGCTTATTACGCTTTGGCCAAAATGTACACTAATGTCTCATTCAAAATCCAGCATAGAGGCAGGGCGGAGTGCTGGTTGCAGAGTGCTATTGCATTTGTATTTTGCGTTTGTATGTGTATTTCGCCATAGCGATGTGCACCTGCATACAGGGTTGTGCTGACTGAACCCCCCACATTTTTTCTTTATGGATAAAACAGAATTTATAATTTTTCCCTCATCTCACTCATGTCCCCCATCAGACCTAGCTATCACAGTCAATGGCTGCACACTCTCCCTGGTCAACCAAGTCCAATGCCTTGGGTGAACCTTTGATTCTGCCCTGTCCTTCAAATCGCATATCCAAGCCCTTTCTACCATCTGCCGAATCCAACTCAAAAATATCTATTGGATCCGCACATTTCTCAATCCAGAATGTGCAAAAATGCATGTACTGTACATGCCCTCATCATCTCCCGCCTATACTACTGTAACATTCTCCTTTGTGGCCTCCCATCTAGCACCCTTTCAATCTATCCTCAACTCTGCTGCCTGACTAATCCACCACTCCCGCCGTTACTCCTCTGCCAATCCTTTCGCTGGCTCCCCATTGCACAGAGAATCCATTAACTATGACACACAAGGCTGTCCACAACCTGTCCCCTCCATACATCTATACATCTATGATGTGATCTCCCGATACCATCCTACATGTAATCTCCGATCCTCACAAGACCGCCTTCTTTCCTCTCCTCTTATCTCCTCTTCCCACAAATCGCCTTCAAGATTTCTCTTGTGTATCCCTCATACTCTGGAACCCTCTACCCCAACATATCAGACCCTCGCCTACAGTGGAAACCTTTAAAAGAAACCTGGAAACCCATCTCTTCAGACAAGCCTACAACCAGTGACCCTGTTGCCTCTATACCGCCATGACCAGCTTCACCCGCACCTACTGTGTCCTTCCTCCATACCATGTAGATTGTAAGCCCTCGCGGGCAGGGCCCTCTCGTCTTGTTCATGCTTATTGTACTTGTTTTTACTATGTATGTGCACCACTTATCATATGTACAGCGCTACGGAATGAATGGCGCTATAATAATAATAAATAATAATAAAGCCATATAAGGGCTTAGTTTTTGCAGGAAATGTATTGTTTAATGGTACCAATTTAATTATTTAATTTACTATATCTTGTACTGAAAAACAGGAAAAAAATGTCTTTGTTGGGTGAAGTAAAAAAAAACAAAAAAACAAAAAATATTTCTACTGTATTTTGGGGTTTTATTTTTGTGGTGCTCACTCTACAGTAAAATGGCACCCATAACTTAATAAAGTGCTTGACAAGACACTATAGTATATTGTTATTCCTCATCTTATATTTTATTCTTCTCCAGTTTTCTGTGATTAAGGGTACTTTCACACTTGCGTTGTTTGATTCCGGCAGGCAGTTCCGTTGCATTCCTGCCTGATCAGGCAAACTGTATGCAAACGCTGTCATTTTTTCAGACTGATCAGGCATTTTTCAGACTGATCAGGATCCTGATCAGTCTGAAAAATGCCTGATCAGTCACAAAAAAGCATTGCAAAACCGGATCCGATTTTCCGGTGTCATCAGGCAAAACCGATCCGGTATTTATTTATTTTCACATTTTTAAAGGTCTGCGCAATACCGGATCCGTCAATGCGGCAATTTGAATGCCGGATCCGGCACTAATACATTCCTATGGAAAAAAATGCTGAATCCGGCATTCAGGCAAGTGTTCAGTTTTCTGGGCCGGAGATAAAACCGTAGCATGCTTGCGATATCATCTCCGTCCTGAACAGTCAAAAAGACTGAACTGAAGACATCCTGATGCATCCTGAACGGAACGCTCTCCATTCAGAATGCATGGGGATAAAACTGATCAGTTCTTTTCCGGGATAGAGCCCCTTGAAGGGAACTCTATGCCGGAAAAGAAAAACGCTAGTGTGAAAGTGCCCTAAGGGCTTATTCAGACGGCCGTATGCTGTCCACAAAAATGTGGACTGTTTTTTTGCGGACAGTTCAGCATGTCCGCAAAAAAACGGATTGCATTCCGTTTATTTGCTGACCCATAGACTTCAATGGGGCCATGTCCTGATTTTCACTGACAAGTATAGGACATGTTTCATTTGTTTTGATGAGCTGTGCAATGGAAGAAAAGGGCCCCATAGAAGTGAATGGGTCAGCATCTAATCCGCAAAAAAACGGATCCGCATTTTTGCTGACAGCATACGGTCGTCTGAATGAGACCTAATGCAGAACTGATTAACGTACAGACTCAGTTCAGACTGCATTTCAAAGCTCTCGGTGATGAGAGGTGTGGTATGTATTTCTGGCGTCGATCGGATTTCTAGTTTTTAATAAATTGACTTTTAAAAATAAAAAAATTCCCTTAGAAATGAATGCCAGAGTTCGGTAATTAATGCATCCCAAACCACCGAATGTACAGACTCTGTTCGAACTGAGTTTTGAAGATCTCTGCACTGAGAGGTGTGCTCAGTATTTCTGGAGTCGATTGGATTTATAGTTTTTAATAAATTTACGTTTAAAAATAAAAAATAAAAAAATTCCGCAAAGCGGCGTCGCGGCATGAGGTAAGGACGTGGGTGTGCCGCGGTCCCGCCCTCTCCCACCTCCTGCCTCCCCCTCCCTCCCCGCATGGTCTCATGCGAGGAAAGCCTGGTGTCCCTTGTTGAGTGCAGGGGAGGTAGACATCCTACTTGACAGCGCATCAGCCCTAGCCTCTGGGTTTGGTCGACCTGCATGAGGGCCTTGAAGAGGATTCGGTAAGCTGCAAAAAATTGGCGGGGAGAAAAGAGTGTACCAGCGGTAACGGCTGGTTATGTGGTGCAAGGATGTGGTGAGCTAATGGGGCAGCGGCAGATCGGTGGAGAACTATGACCTATGCCCTCAGTAGCCCTAGCGATGAAAAGACAGAGACCCACAAGTGACCCCGACGCGTTTCACCCAGCAGTATGGATTCCTCAGGGGGCAAGTATACAGGGTCTATGTATCACATCAGAAAGCATGAAAAAAGCCCAAAATGATCTGGCAACATCAAACACTATATCAGGTAATTAAAGCATGATAGCCAGACGTGGCTGAAAGATGCACACTATATGGATAAAGGACCATTATAGGACCAGACATATCTCACACAGTCCAGGAGTCCACCAGGATTCTGCTGGCTATATGATATTTGGACTCCCAGGAACATAAACACGCCACCCCTTGCTGATGCCGGATGCTGTGTATCTTTCAGCCACGTCTGGCTATCATGCTTTATTTACCTGATATAGTTTTTGATGTTGCCAGATCATTTTGGGCTTCTTTCATGCTTTCTGATGTGATACATAGACCTTGTATACTTACCCCTTGAGGAACCCATACTGCTGGGGGAAACGCGTCGGGGGTCTCTGTCTTTTCATCGCTAGGGCCACTGAGGGCATAGGTCATAGTTCTCCACCGATCTGCTTGGGGAAATGCGTCGGGGTCACTTGGGGGTCTCTGTCTTTTCATTGCTAGGGCCACTGAGGGCATAGGTCATAGTTCTCCACCGATCTGCTGGGGGAAACGCGTTGGGTTCACTTGGGGGTCTCTGTCTTTTCATTGCTAGGGCCACTGAGGGCATAGGTCATAGTTCTCCACCGATCTGCTGGGGGAAACGCGTCGGGGGCACTTGGGGGTCTCTGTCTTTTCATTGCTAGGGCCACTGAGGGCATAACAGTCGAGGTACGAGGACAGAGAGTCTCCACTATCAGGATTCGTCTCTGGGCTAAGGGGCACACAATAGGTTGACATTTAGGGTAAGTCTTTTCCCTCGCTGGTGACCCTGTACTCGTCCGTCATTACTTTTTACAATCTATTCAGTATCTCTAGATGATTGACTGGTTTTTGTATCCTAACTTTAGTTCGGGCATTAGGTTTTAATAATTAATAATAAATATTGTTATTTTAAGGGTCTTACTCTTTTGGGGAATTACTTACTGATTTATTAAGACTCATATCTTTTTGAATACCTTTCACATACGTAAATGTTTCTATATTTTCTTTCTACTTTGAAATGCAAAAAAGAATAACTCACTATTTGTAAGCCCCAAGGAGATACTGTGCTCTAACAGACATCGGAGAGTCAAGGTTTTAAAGACATAATATATATGGAGAAGAAATTATATATTTAATTATTTTTCCGGTCACTTTTTTTTTTCTCCTTAACTTTTGATGTAATGATGGGACATTGATTGGACATCTTGAATTATAGATTTGCCTTTTTTTTTTTTATGTAATTTATTAATATATTAGATCATGTTATTAAGAGTATGAAATTGCTTGCATAAGAATTGTCTCAGATTCAGAGGTAGCCATAGTCGGCTGGAGAGAGTGTGGGTGCATCAAGTACGGCATATCATAAAGGAGCAGTGCTTTTTATATTTCTAGGATATCTTTAAATAAGAACTCTGAAGAGCACCAAAGCATTTTAGCCCTTGTAAGTAGCAATGTGAGACTTTAACCCTAATAGCTTCATTACGAACTAAGGTATTAAAGACAAGTTACATATGGAGAAAAAATAATTTCAGCATATACGGATTTTATGCGGTGAAGATTGGTTGATCGCTCTCCCTTATTTAATGTGATCATCGATGAGTTTACTAATAATGCTTGATGTTCGTATGGGATATGTATTGGGTATTATGAATTAAGGGTCGATTCTCTCTTTTTTTTAAATTTAATCTACCAAGTTGGATCAAGTGTAAGGATTAATCTTTGTATGAATCTTTATTGATTACCGGGGGGGGGGGGGTAATTAGTGGGATCCTTGATTACAGGGGGGAAGGAGGGGATAAAGAAAGGAGAAGTGAGGAAAGAAAAATAAAAAATTAATAAATAAATGCCGGCTAAAAAGCCCAGAATAGGAAATCGGTGGGGGCGGTATCACCTAAAGGTCGGCGGGGCAGATAGCCCCTTAACAAAAGTGGTTCTGAACACCTTTCCCCATGGTTGGCAGAGGAACGTGCTCACAGGATTCCAACTAAAAAACCCGTAACGCCCCAGAGTGGCATTACCACCTTTTACGCCTCTCTACTATCTCATATGGTTAATATCATTTCATTCTTTGCATTTATTTCCATATCCTGCAAAATGTGTATTTATTTTCTATGCAACTGTTGTATTTATATGTAATGTGCCTGGTTCACCAGCAGATGGCAGCGAGTATGGCAGAGCTAGTTTACCTAGAATGGAACCCCTCTTTCCATTCTAGCCCTCTCTAGAGAGGGAGGAGTTTAGCTAGTGAAGGTCAGTCTGGCATACCCCCTGCAAAAGGGAGGTTGTGCAGCAGGACGTGCTGTCCCTTCTGGGCGAGCCCAGCCTTAGCCAGCAGAGCACCATCAGCTCTGTTGGACCTGGAGGCCCAAGCTACAAGCCTCAGGAGCCAGGGAGAGGAATATCCCCTGGATAAAGCAAGACAGAGACAGACCAGATGACAAAGTTAAGTTGCAGCATACAGCAAAGGAAAAGTTCCTATTTAATCCTGACAGCACAGCAGAGCTAGAGAGCAGTCGATGTAGCAGAGCCGAGATTGTTCGCCTGACAGAATTTATGCCAAAGCTTGCTGTCGACCAAGATAAAGTTGGAAGATTGTTACCTGATGAAAGTTTATTCAAGTAAAGCTGTTATCAAGTTCATCACAAGGTCTGGACTCAATTTATTTCTTCACACAGTATGCAGGCTAAAATTAAATACTCCATGTTATATCCGGCAAAACTGAGAATAATTTATAAGGATCAAGTTTTTTTCTTCCCTAAACCTAAAGAAGCTTTGGAATGGTTATATACCTAGGGATTATGAATCTACACTTGTGTTTATGTCGAGGTATGAGGATGTAGGTACATTCATGTATTTATGGGGGGGGGGGGGGGAGGTAGATGGTAAGAGGTTTATGAGGTTGTTCTTCCTCATGAACCATAAAGATGGGTTGAGGGGAGGGATTGATGGGAGGGAGGGATTGATGGGAGGGAGTGATTGGTGGGAGGAAGGGATTGGTGGGATGGAGGTGGGGTGGGAGGGAGTTTTCGCAGGAGCCTCTGAGGGAAATAGATGGTAGAAAAGGTTTTTCCACTCAAGACCGGGTTGTATTACAGTTCATTATAATCTAGGGAAATGACACATAGGGTATATTGCTGTGGAATGTGAGAGGGTTGGGGGATAAGACAAAAAGGAGAGCAGTTTTTGATCTAGTAACTAAACATCAGTCCGGCGATTGTAGGTTTGGTTGAAACTCACTTGACATTAGAGAATAGGAACTATATGAAAAATAAATGGGCTCAGTATGAATATCATTCATGTCTATCAACACACTCACGAGAGGTGAGTGTATATACAGGTGAAACTCGAAAAATGGGAATATCGTGCAAAGTTAATTTATTTCAGTAATGCAACTTAAAAGGTGAAACTAACATATGAGACTCATTACAGGCAAAGCGAGATATTTCAAGCCTTTATTTGTTATAATTTGGATGATTATGGCTTACAGCTTATGAAACTCCCAAAGTCACAATCTCAGGTCGCCTTTGCTCAGGGGGTATGGATTATTAGCTGACACTTTGAGCCGAGAATATTGAACCTTTTCACAAAATTCTAATTTTAAGCTGCATTACTGAAATAAATGGACTTTTGCACAATATTCAAATTTTCGAGTTTCACCTGTGTATATATATATATATAAGAAGGTGGAATATGAACCAATGAGATAGATGATAGATAGGTATGGGATGATTTGTGTGTTGGCTTTTGTATATATTCCTCCACCATTTGCAATGCAGGTTATGTCACGGTTAGCTGAATTTGCATGTAGTAGGAGTAAATGTCCGATATTAGTGGTGGGAGATTTTAATTGTATAATGGAGACGGAGAAGGATAGAGTCTCTACCATACCTGGTCAGAAAGAAACAATAGGAGATAGGAAAGCGTTTTCATGCTATAGTTGTTCATATAATGCTATGTCAAGAATTGATCTTGCATTGACCAGCCCTGATTTAATAGAAAAAGTGTAATGGTCACGTACACACACAGGGGGGAGGATAGTGACCACTGCGCTCCACCCTCACCCCTGGCCCAGCCTACTTGCCTCACGAGTCCTGATGACAGGGGACAACTGGACGGCAGTCCCTAACTTAGGGTTACGTGCGGGAAGGACAGACAAGACAAATAACGGATAGTGAATGGACCGGGTCAAAACCAAGAGGACAACGCAGTACAGAGGGAAAAGCAAAGAATGGTCAGGAGAAGCTGTGGTCATAAATACCAGGAGAGTCGAGAAGTACCAAAGGAGTCCGCAAAGAATAGTCAGGTGGAAGCCGAGGTCAATATACCAGGAAGGATGCGCAGTACAGGAGGAGCAGGCAAAGGATCGTCAGGGAACAGGTAAGTAAATTAACAGGCAACCTGTGGCCAGCAGGCTGCCTGTATTTATAGTGGGGAGTGAGGGTCATGTGACGTGGCCAGCGTCACATGACCGACAGACTGACCAGTCGAGCACCGAGTGATTAAGGCAGACCTAGGAGCAGGGAGCCTCCCAGCTAGCAAAGCCGCCCTGGGAACGAGGTCAAACACAGATCCTCGCTCCCGAAGCTAAGCAGCAGGTCTGCAGCTGATGGGAGACCGAGTGTGCCTTCGGCACCCCGTTACAAAAAGGTCATTAGTATGAAATATGAAGCGCACAGTGTGTCTGACCATTCCCCCATAATGCTGGTGGTGAAAGAAAAGGAAGTGGAGCGGGAGGTTAGGAGGTTCAGGTTGAACCCTTATTGGATCTTGTTAATTAAAGAACAAGATCTTATTAGTAAAGAGATAAAGGAGTTTTGGAATATAAATGTTGGATCAACCCATATTCATTTTGTCTGGGATGCATTGAAAGCATTCCTCAGGGTCAAAAGTCAATGATATTGGTATTTGGATGATAGTATAAATTAGGAGATGTGAGTATTAATGACATGATTTTTTTGTATTGTGCACTTTTTCTCATGTAATGAAATTGTGATCATGTTGGGATTGGATTGAATTTATGCTCCCTTTTCTTTTATTATGTGATAAAAATAAATAAAATAAATAAAAAAAAATTTCCCCCCCATAGATATGAATGCCAGAATTTTGTGATTAATACAGCCCGAACCGGTTTAGGCATAGACTCTATTTTAACTCCGTTTCGAAGCTCTCGGTGCTGAGAGGTGCGCTATGTATGTTTAGAGTCGATTGCATTTGTCATTTTTAATAAATTATTTTTTCAAAATAAAAACATCCCCCATAGAAATATATGGCAGAATTCTACGATTAATACAGCCCGAACCGCTTAACTCTATTCAAACTGTGTTTTGAAGCTCTCGGTGCTGGGAGGTGTGCTATGAATTTTTGCAGTCAATGAGATTAGTCATTTTTTTTATTTATTTTTTAGAAATTTATGTTTAAAAAAAAATAACCCCCCAAAAAAAGTAATGAATGGCAGAATTCTGCGTTTAATGCAGTCTGAACCTCTTAAAGTATAGACTCCATTCAAACTGCGTTTTGAAGCTTTTGGTGCCGTTTTAATTTTTAATTTAAAAATAAAAAAATCCCCCATAGAAATCAATAGCAGAATGTTCAGAGAATCACATTTTAACTGCCATGAATGATGTCCCAGGCACAGTCTAACTACCACCCAGGTTATATTTCATATACAGAGCTGTGTCGGGGCTTGTTTTTTTTGCGGGGTGAGCTGTAGTTTTTATTGGTACCACTTTGGGGTACATTCAAAGTTTTGCTTGCTTTTTTTTTAAAAAACATTTTTGGCAGGGGCAAGGTGACAAAAAAATTGGTGGCAAATTGTTAATTTAATTTTTTTTTCCCGTTACTGTATTCACTGTGCCAGAAAAACATTTCTATATTTTAACATTATGGACATTTTTGGATGTGGCAACACCTATTATGTTTCTTTTTTTATTATTTATATTTTTTGATGTAAAATTGGGAAAGGGGGGTGATTAATTTTTTTAAATATTTTTTTGTTATTTTTTTTAAATCATGTTTTAACACTTTTTTTTTGTTCTCTTAGTTAAAACATGATTTTAAAAAAATAACACAAAAATAAAAAAAATTGAATCACCCCCCTTTCCCAATTTTACATCTCAAAATATAAATAATAGAAAAAGAAACATAATAGGTGTTGCCACTTCCAAAAATGTTCATAATTTGCCCATCACTGTCTTAGGGGAACTGTAAATGCAGTCTTCTGATCGCTTGTACCATAGACTGCAATAGTATGCTATTGCAGTCTATGGGATGTTTACAGGCTACCTTGTACATGGCTCTGCAAATAGCTCGCTTCAAGGTCCAAGGCCGTCACAGCACTCAGATGACACAAATCGTTATTGACCCTGGCATATGAAGAGTTAAATGACTGGAATCAACGTTATCTCCGACCTAGGTCATTGTGGCTGGGTGTCGGCTGTATTACACCTGATGGCTCAGCTCCATACACCTGCCACTCCCATTAATGTACTGATATGTCAGGGGTGGCAAGGAGGTAAAAAGAACCTACCTGATTTGGTACCATTTGATTTCCCCCACATTACTGACCTGGTTTGTCTGACCTGTATCCAACATCGTTGCAGCCTCTCCTGGGTTTATGCCTCAAGACATCTTGCCCAGAACATCTGCAACAGGTGCAATCTCCCTATTTTAAAGGATAGGATCGCGTTGTTCAAAGTCCCATTCCTTGATATTTTTCATTTTTGAGGAAAAAAATTCAAAGATGAAGAAAAAACAAAAATGTTTAATTTATTCTAATACTTTCAAGTGTTACTATTTCCTTTCTAGATCGTTATCCATCTAACCCTATATTTTGGTCTAGCCTGTTGGGCGCTGTATTCTACCTGTATGCTTGGAACAATCACGTCATGTACTCACACAGTCCAGTGAAGCGTCGGCTCTCCAGCTGAGTGCCCCTAAATTCCTAGATCTGATCTGGGTATTTATTGACTTCATCCTCCCTGGTGTATAATCCACTGTAACCCTTTGCTGGATGAATCCGCAGACCTTCATAGCTAATAATAAACTGTGCCCCTGTGTCGCGGCTTTTCCCAGGTGTTTTCATATTACAGCTCAGAGATAATTACGTCCCTCTTATGTGCATTGCTGGCTGCCGGCCCAGTAAACATTCATGTCATATTATCTACAATTTTTACAAGGCCTTATTCCATGCTAACTCCTGTCCATGAAAGATTCAATGTATCTCTGATGAGAACATTGGGCTGAAGGGGACGTTCCGAGCCAAGATGGCGTTCAACTCCAATGAATGAAATTTTTAACCAGGCTAGTAGGATTTGCATTGAAGCAAACATCACTTACATAAACTGGAGGCCATTGCATAGTCATAGCCCAGGTGACTCCAAGGGGACCACCATCTCTGTGCTTAGCTTTCAGTGTAAAATGAAAGGCAGTTTGCATTGAAACTGGTACATCCTTTTATTTACAAAATTAGTTAGTATAACTCTTCCATCCTGTCTCTCCATTTAAATGATGTAGGTACAGATTGTACTTCCTCCCTGTCTCCACCTATGAATAATGTAAGTAGAGATAGTTCTGCCTCCTTGTATCTCTCTGTAAATGATGTAGGTATAGATAGCACTACCTCCCTGTCTCTCCCTTTCAATGATGTAGGTACAGATACTACTACAGTATAACAAAACAATAACAAGGACAAGTGCACACTGCAGTCTCACTAAACCCTCAAACTGATTTTAAAATTGAGAGATTAGTCAACATGTCCTACGGTGTAGAACATGTCTAAGCCCGGGCACCACGCCAAGGTTTCTCAAGTAGCCCGGGACCTAACACTCTCCTACCTGAGCCGTATGGGCAATACCAGGAGCCAGTGGGCAAATTACAGGAGCACAAGGCCGACTCACAAACAGCCCACCAGTTACCTCCAGCATGTAGCCATGCTTGCAATGGGAGGAGGGAGGAGTCTGTGAGTCCCACTCAAGACTTGCTGATATGTCCCAGGCCTCACAGGTGCACCTAAATGTGGCCTGTAGATGGAAAACAGGCACATTTAAATTGGAGTTTATACACCTCCAGGAATCTATATATACACAAACTGAAAAGACTAGCGTGGTATTAGCAGGAGGTGCTCAAACCCACATGCAGTTGTGCATATATATAGGGGAGCAAATCCTGCACTTGTGGCCCGTTGCTTATGGCAATCCCCAGCAAAATGCATACGGTGGAGGATGCCCGCGGCGAACCACAAGTACCACAATAGACATCCTACACAATGTAACAAGTGTGTATAAACTCCAATTTAAATGTACCTGTTTTCCATCTACAGGCCTGCCCGCCAAAAATTATTGATTTTAAACCGTCCGGAGCCAGTCAAGCCACTCAGGCTCCAGTAACAGATGTGGTGGCAGCGTTAATGGAGCAAGTTAACCATCTCACTAAGAGGCTGGAAAAGGTGTGCAGGAAAATAGAGGAATGGGAAAGACCATTGTTATTGGAAGACGAAAGCCCCCTACCTCAAAGGCTCCTCCCGCCTGCATATAAAGAGGTCTACCCCAAAGAACCCGATTGACGACCCGATTGAGTTACCGGTCTCAGAATCACAAGCAGCCCGTCTGCACCTATTGTAAAAAATATGGCCATACTGAGACGTGTTGGCAGTTAAACGGGCCACCCCCGAGGCCGAGGACCGCCCCTCGGGAGGTAGAACAGTAGGTCCAAAGGATCCAAGTTGGATGCCCAGATACGTAGGATCTCGTCCAAAAATTAACATATGTATTATCGGGATACCTTTTGAAGCCCTGCTGGATATTGGGTCTCAGGTCACCACCATCCAACGACCCACCTTTGACAAATTCTGGGATTCAAGTCTCCTCACCTAGCCACCGGAATCCTGGCTGGATATCATTGCTAGCAACGGCAAGCCGGTGAAAGTCCATAGGTACTGGGAACCTACCCTTCAGGTGGGGGAAGCCACCTTACCACAACAAGGTGTGATTGTGGTGCAACCAGGAGATAAAGGGGGACACCCCGTGAACAGGGACTAATGTCTTTAAAAATTGTTACTCCGAGGTACTTGAGGCCCTGAACCAATCCATACCTTCAGCTTCACCTGCTTCTAAAAGAGTCATTCAAAAGACTATCAGTGTGCTGTGTGCTCAGCAAAAATTTGCGAATGGAAAAGGAGAAATCTGTACTGCCCGGATCCGGGATAACCGGCCGGTAATCCTGCAACCGAATTCCCAGATCATTCTGTGGTGCCGTGCTGTACTAGGGATCCAGGGTCAAGACTATCAAGCCCTGGTGGAGCCTATTCAAATTGAAAATCATCCCTTCGTGCGAGCAGCCAAGAGCCTGGTGACTGTATCTCAAGGTAAAGTGCCTGTCCATTTGATTAATTTCAGTGATCACCCTGTTGCTCTCTCTCTAAGCACTGCCCTGTTGCTCAGCTTTTCCAGGTATCCTTCTAGTACGTTATCCGTCTGCCTGCCACGGAGACATCTCAAACCGCACAGAGCAGCAGCGCCCCTGCCAGCGCCTCTTCAGTATCCTGGTGGGAGGAACTTCATGTGGGGAACAAATCCACCCCGAAGGATCAAATGGAGGGAGTCCTGAATCTGGTGAAAGAGCACCACCAGGCCTTTAGCAAGCACTCCACGGACTATGGAGAGGTCAGTGTAATCAAACACACCATACCTACTGGCTCTCATCCTCCTATCAAGGAGAGATACAGACCCATACCACCTACTACATACCAGTCTGTAAAAGAGATGATACAAATGAAGGACTCTAATATAATCCGGGACAGTCATAGTCCCTGGGCTGCACCCCTAGTTCTTGTTCGTAAAAAAGATGGCAGCATTAGGTTCTGTGTGGACTATAGAAAAATCTATCAAATCACCCACAAAGACGCTTATCCGTTGCCACGCATTGAAGAGTCTTTAACTGCCCTAGGGTCATCAGCCTGCTTCTCAACTCTTGACTTAACCAGTGGATACTGGCAGGTGCCTATGGCCCCGGAAGACCGGGAAAAGACCGCTTTCACCACGCCTATGGGCCTGTTCGAATTCAACTACATGCCGTTCGGACTGTGTAATGCTCCAGGGACGTTCCAGCGGTTGATGGAGCGTTGTTTAGGCCATAAGAACTTTGAGACTGTACTGCTATACTTGGATGACGTCATTATCTACTCCAAGACATATGAGGATCATTTAAAGCATCTGGCCGAAGTGTTTCAAGTCCTCATTAAATATGGCCTTAAAGTCAAGCCGTCCAAGTGCCATCTGCTGAAACCAGCGGTAAAGTACCTGGGCCATGTTGTTAGTGCAGAAGGAGTCCAGCCTGATCCTGATAAACTCGCTGCTGTCCGTAATTGGCCTACTTCTACCACCGTGAAAGAGGTGAGAAGTTTCCTCCGTTTTGCGGAATATTACAGACGCTTCATCCCGCATTTTGCACAAATTGCGGATCCGATCCAGGAACTTCTGAGAGGGCATCCCAAAAAGAGTCCAAAGACTCCTATCCCCGTTGAATGGAATGAAGAACGGGAGATTGCCTTCCAGCTCTTGAAGAAGAAGCTGACCGAACCCCCTGTCCTGGGTTACCCAGATTATCAGAAGCCGTTCCATCTCTATACGGATGCCAGTAAAAGAGGCCTCAGGTGCAAGACAACAAAGAGAGGGTAATTGCCTACGCCAGCAGATCCCCCAGAATTATAGTTCCTTCAAGCTGGAATTCCTTGCTTTAGTGTGGGCTGTGACTGAAAAATTCAAGGACTACCTTGCTGCTACTCCGTTTGTCGCCTTCACTGACAACAATCCCCTGGCGCATCTGAATACAGCCAAGTTAAGGGCTCTGGAGCAAAGATGGGCCTCCCACCTTGCCAATTTTGACTTCACTGTGAAATACCGGGCAGGTCGCTCAAATGATAATGCTGATGCCCTGTCTCGGCTTCCCACTACAGAAGCACCAGATGAACCAAAAGATGCCTGGGAAGAAGTGGAGGTGCCGGCGTTTTACAACAAATTTGCTCAGCAAGATAATGTTCACACTGAAAATCACTCAGCTGCTGATCCCTCTCCACCGACTAATCCTGAGTCCAGGGGCGAACAAGAAAGGTGGATTAAGCTCCAGTCAGAAAGTAGAGTCCTCGGTGAACTGCTCGACTTCCTTACTAGTGGAAGAACTCCTGAAAGAGTCCGCAGGAAGAGTGCAGACCCAGAACTATTGAAATTGTAGAGACATCGCCACCAACTCTTCCTTCAAAAAGGCCTGTTGCTAAGAAGGAGCCTAGATCCAGTGTCCTGCGATAGGGTGTACCAGATCCTCATACCACGTCGAGACCCCAGTCTTGTGTTAGAGATGTATCTTAACCGGTCCGGACACTTTGGCGTGCAGAAAACTGAGGCCGCCATTCGCAGAAGGTTCTATTGGATTGGGATGAGAGAAGACATTGAAAAGTGGTGCCGGGAGTGTACTGCCTGTGCTGTCGGGAGAAGTGAGCGCCATGACCAGAGAGCGTCTCTCCACCCTATCGTGAGTAAAACTCCCCTGGAGCTTGTTGCTATTGATCATGTGAAGTTGGAGCCAAGTTGCTCAGGTTATACTTATGCCATGACCATTATTGATCACTTCACTAAGTTTGTTGTAGCAGTGCCTGTGAAAGACCTGACAGCCAAGACTGCGGCGGAAGCATTCTGGAAGCATTTCCTCCTGCCCTACGGCTGCCCAGAGAGAATCCTCACCTACCAGGGGTCTGCGTTTGAATCACAGTTGTTCCAGGAGTTGTGCCTGCTACATAATTGCCAGAAGGTCCGGACCACAGCCTATCATCCGCAAGGCAACGGACTCTGTGAAAAAATGAATCAAACTCTCATCGAAATGTTGAGAGCAGTGCCCCCTGAGACAAGGGGTAATTGGCCTACTCTGCTGCCACAACTTATGTATACGTATAACAATACAATTCACTGCTCCACCGGGTACACGCCTTTCTATTTGATGTTTGGCCGTCAAGGGAGGCTGCCTGCTGATCACTTCCTGGACGTGCAAATACCTGATGTCATCAACCCACTACCAAAGACTGATTGGGTGGTGGAGCATCAAAGACGTCTTCTTAATGCCAAAGAGATTGTTCAGGAGCGCATGGAAAGTGCCCGAGAGCGGCAGCAGAGACACTATGACCTGGCTGCTCATGCGGAACCTCTTGCTATAGGAGACGTGGTGTGGTTGAGGAATAACCACCGAACCAGCAAGCTGGACAGTAAGTGGGAGAGGACTCCCTACGTCATAACTGCTATTCCTAATGCTGAGACCCCCGTTTACCAAATTTCCAGGGAAGGTAAAGGCTCCCAGATCGTACACAGGAACCGTTTAAAGCCCTGCATAGAAGGAGAAACTGCAACAGAGGACATTGAGCCAGAGTCTCCTGAGCCAGAGTCGTCAGCCCAACCTGTGGATCCTATGCAGGCTGTTGAGAATTTGTTACATGACAAGGAGCCACTTCATTGGTTCCTCACACCCTGGTTGAACTTGTCGGTACCGGCTCCAGTTCCTGCTAGTTCTCGACCCCAGGATGACCTGTCCCAGGGTGTACCAGAAAGGGCTCCAGAGCCTGTGGATCCCTCTGGTCCCCTTGAGCCAGTAAGGAGGTCCACGCGGCCTACTAAGGGGCACCCACCTGTGAGATTCTGAGACTATGTTGTTGACCAGAGTAGCTCTCCCCGGGAAACTCCTGTTTAACTGTCTACAAGACCCGGGTACGGACTCATGTTTTTCCTTTGAGCCTCCAGGAACTTTTGTTACTATGACATTCTTATCATTATGGACTATCCTGGTTACTCCTGATACGCTGTACCAGGTCAGCGCCCCCGTTCCATGTACCAATTTATGAAGAGAACAACGCCCCTTTTCACCGCACTTGTCCTTTGCCAGCGGAGCTGCCTGCTAATTTCATTGCAAATGTACTGATTGTCGTATATGCCTGCTTTGCATTTTTGTCTTTTAGGTTACAGTTTCCAGCTGGGCGGGCCCCCTGTGTAGCGCCGAGGACGGGCAACCTCAAAGTAGCGGTGTATGTAGTGTCCCACTACGTAAGGGTGGGCACTACTAAGGGTCATGTTGCCCCACCTCCTGTGGGAAATTGCTATTGTGTTTTGTATTGCATTGTAATGCATATTTTCATGTTATCTCCTGTGTACCAGGCCTGCTAGGGGTGTAGTTTCTCCTCCCAAGCTGTAGAGGGAGCTAGGGAACCCCATAGTATATATAGTTAGGCCCAGACAGGAAAGAGTTAGTTCAGTCCAGTCCAGGAGGCTAAGTAGCTCAGTCTAGCCTGCCTGAAGTCCTGAGTAAGCAAAGCTCAGAAGTTAGTCCAGGAGAAGAGGTTCCCCCCTGAAGTTATCCTGCATCTTACAAAGTACAGAGCAGTGCTAATTTTAACCAGCAAAGTAGAAAGCTGAAAGGCAGAAGGTTATTTGCAGCAAGTGGATTCATACCAGAGGAAGGTTCCCCTCCCAAGGATAAAGCCAGCTATTAGGCATCCGGGCCTTGGAGAAAGTCAGACAGGATTCTGCAGAAAGTACAGCCTGATCTGTGAGTTTATTCCCTCTGAGTTATCTTGCTAGAATTTTACCTGCCATTTATGTCAAGCCTGCCTGATACCATTATCCTGCATATGGAACTTTATCTGAAGCCTGTAAATAGTTGAACTGTTCAGTAAAAAGGAGTTCTGGTTCACTACAACTGTGTGTACCTCAATTATTCCTACAACAAATCGGCGTGCCACCGTTACCGGCACTGGCGTCACGAACTATAAGGGATCTTTCCACCGGCACACAAAACTTCCAACACCCAGGGCACCTCACCTACCACCCTGCCTGGTCCCTATATACAGAGATTGCCCCAGAGGATCCATGTGTCAGCCTCTCCATCACTGCTGTACGCCTGCCCAGGGTCTTCTACAAATTGTGAGTACCAAGAGTAACCCTCGGTCTGCTAACTGACCCCCGTGACCTCACATTCGCTCACCCCACAGGACTGGCGTACTGCAGAGGCGGACACCAAAACGCTGCTTGCAGCGTTTTGGTGTCCACCTGGCAGTGCGGAGCCGAACGGATCCGTCCTGACTTACAATGTAAGTCAATGGGAACGGATCCGTTTACATTGACACAATATTGGTGCAATTGTAAACGGATTCGTCCCCTATTGACTTTTAATGTAAAGTCAGGAGTCCCTATTAATATACCATCGGATCAGAGTTTTCTCCAATCCGATGGTATATTTTAACTTCAAGCGTCCACATCACCATGGGAACGCCTCTATGTTAGAATATACCATCGGATTTGAGTTAGATCGTGAAAACTCAGATCCGACAGTATATTCTAACACAGAGGCGTTCCCATAGTGATGGGGATGCTTCAAGTTAGAATATACTGAGAACTGTGGACATAACGGCCCCCTGCTGCCTGACAGCACCTGATCTCTTACAGGGGGCTGTGATCCGCACAATTAACCCCTCAGGTGCTGCCAGGCAGCAGGGGCCAGACCCCCCTCCCTCCCCAGTATTAAAAGCATTGGTGGCCAGTGCGGCCCCCTCTCCCTCCCTCCCCAGTATTAAAAGCATTGGTGGCCAGTGCGGCCCCCCCTCCCTCCCCAGTATTAAAAGCATTGGTGGCCAGTGCGGCCCCCCTCCCTCCCTCCCCAGTATTAAAAGCATTGGTGGCAGTGGCCACAGGCTAACAAACCCCCTCCCCCCCATCATTGGTGGCAGCGGAGCGGCATTTCCGATCGGTGCCCCAGTTTAATCGCTGGGGCTCCGATCGGTTACCATGGCAGCCAGGACGCTACAGCAGTCCTGGCTGCCATGGTTACCTAGCTTATACTTACATGCGCTGTGTGTGGCCGGCCGGCGCTTCTCCTACTGGTAAGTGACAGGTCTGTGTGGCGCATCGCAATTGCATCCAGAGACCCTCACATGTTGCCAGGCATGCTTGTATGAAATTAATATAGTAAAAATGATTCCTCCATATATTAAACTCAATAGTAATAAGTAGATAAGATGTATGACTATGGAGGTCTCTACTGTAAAAGCAGTCACACTATGGAGGTCTCTACTGTAAGAACGATGACACTATGGAGGTCTCTACTGTAAGAACGATGACACTATGGAGGTCTCTACTGTAAGGGTGGTCACACTATGGAGACCTCTACTGTAAGAACAGTTACACTATGGAGGTCTCTACTGTAAGAGCGGTCACACTATGGAGGTCTCTACTGTAAGAGTGGCCACACTATGGATGTCTCTACTGTGAGAGCGGCCACACCATGGAGATTTCTACTGTAAGAAAGGTCACACTATGGAGGTCTCTACTAAAGGGTGGTCATGCTATAGAGGTCTCTACTGTAAGGCGATCACAGTATGGAGTTTTGTAATAATAATGTGAATGTTGTTGGAGAAAGAAAAGTCCACTTTTTCCACCACCAGGTAAAATCCAGGACAGGCCATTTTGTTTTTTTTTCCAACAATGAAGCTTTATTTTGATTATCAGACCCAGACACGGGAAGTATTTGTCACGTGCGGTGTCAAAGGGTAAAAGGGGATCTCAAAGGGTAAAAGGGGATCAGCCTTGCCAAAAGGAGTAATAAGGGAGCAGGTCACCTCCTACAGGGTCTCTAATCCTCTCCCTGACTCCTCACCGTATGAGCGGACCCCGATGGTAGGACGACTCATACTCAGGATTCCTAGAGACCCTAAGTCGCCCTGGTAATCCCTCATGAAGGAGCAGGGAAGAGACGACCTGTTCATCCCAGTCATGGAGGAACAGTAGTCTCTATCTGAGGCCAGGCTGCAAGGAGAGGGAAACACATACAGCATAAGGAGATGGCAGGTAAGCGAAACCAGTAACACACTTACCTGCCACAGACACCCTGACTGGAACCCGTGCACTAGTGCTGCTGTCCACACCAACATTAAAGGACACAGCACACACCACAAACCACACAGGAACCCAGGACACCCATAGCTGCAATAAACATGAGACAGGGGAATGTCTAGCAAACATGTTGGACACCAAACACCACCAGACATGTAACACCAAACTAGACATACAAACACCCTGAACATAACCCACTCCATACAAATAGGGACAGGAAGGGAAGGAGACACCGGGATGACATTGATGTCCCACTAGGTGGCCCTCACACTGGAAGATGGAACAACCAGACAAGGAGCATAACTCCAGCACACACCAAGGCTGGAGTACAACTAGCCACAGGTATAAGAAGCACCTAGTGACCACACCCAGCAAGGTAGTTAACCCTTACTGTTCAGACCCTGTTCACACCCCAAGGGCAGTTTAGTGGTAGGACCCCATGCGTGCTGAGACACCGTAACGTGGTGCATGAGAGGCTCCGATATGTTCCTGACTGGAAGATATTGGCAAAGTTCTCAGCTTTTAACATCGGCCTGAGGAATTGGCTAGTATTGTCAGTTGCGTATCATTTTGGTGCATTTTTTTCAGTGAATTGTGCACCAGACAGGGGAAGGCTACAACTTAAAGGGGAAGTGCACACACCAGCCACAACTTTGCCCCCAGCAACAGCATGCGTGGCAACCATGTCACGGCGCACACAGCCAAAGCCGAGACACTGCCACCACATGCCATAACAGCACACGTTGCCACCGGCAACAGCATGCGTGGCAACCATGTCACGGCAATCACCCAGAAGGCCGATGCACTGCCACCGCATGCTCTTACAGTAAAGGCCGTGACAGTATTGTAGCTCTAGTCCCAATATGGATGAATGTTCCTAATATCTAGAGTGCTGCTGACTCCATTCATCCCATATTCCTGCCTCTCCAGGTTTCTTCTTTTCTTCTCTCATCCTTTCTTATACCATATTTACCCGCTAACATTTGGAGGATATCTAATTGGATAGTACACTATTTGAAACTAAACATAAATGTTCACTGTTTGAATTTTAAAACTAAACATCTTTTTAAAACTACACATACAGTACAGACCAAAAGTTTGGACACACCTTCTCATTCAAAGAGTTTTCTTTATTTTTCTGACTATGAAAATTGTAGATTCACACTGAAGGCATCAAAACTATGAATTAACACATGTGGAATTATATACATAACAAACAAGTGTGAAACAACTGAAAATATGTCATATTCTAGGTTCTTCAAAGTTGCCACCTTTTGCTTTGATTACTGCTTTGCACACTCTTGGCATTCTCTTGATGAGATGCAAGAGGTAGTCCCCTGAAATGTTTTTCACTTCACAGGTGTGCCCTGTCAGGTTAAATAAGTGGGATTTCTTGCCTTATAAATGGGGTTGGGACCATCAGTTGCGTTGAGGAGAAGTCAGGTGGATACACAGGTGATAGTCCTACTGAATAGACTGTTATAATTGGTATTAAGGCAAGAAAAAAGCAGCTAAGTAAAGAAAAATGCGTGGCCATCATTACTTTAAGAAATGAATGTCAGTCAGTCAGCCGAAAAATTGGGAAAACTTTGAAAGTAAGGGCTATTTGACCATGAAGGAGAGTGATGGGGTGCTGCGCCAGATGACCTGGCCTCCACAGTCACCGGACCTGAACCCAATCGAGATGGTTTGGGGTGAGCTGGACCGCAGAGTGAAGGCAAAAGGGCCAACAAGTGCTAAGCATCTCTGGAAACTCCTTCAAGACTGTTGGAAGACCATTTCAGGGGACTACCTCTTGAAGCTCATCAAGAGAATGCCAAGAGCGTGCAAAGCAGTAATCAAAGCAAAAGGTGGCTACTTTGAAGAACCTAGAATATGACATATTTTCAGTTATTTCACACTTGTTTGTTATGTATATAATTCCACATGTGTTAATTCATAGTTGTGATGCCTTCATAGTCATGAAAATAAAGAAAACTCTTTGAATGAGAAGGTGTGTCCAAACTTTTGGTCTGTACTGTATATGCTTGTTGGTTAAAGGGGTTCTCAGGGAATTCATACTGTACAATAAAATCACTGAAAATACTTAAATATTACTTTATTATAAATATATTCCCAAATACTTTTCATTAGTTATAATGGCTCATTTTGTCTGGGGAGCAATCATTGGGAGAAATAAAACGGCCGCCGTCCTATTAGTGGACACAGAACCTGTCCTAATCACACAGGAGGCCAAGTTACTTCACAACACTGAGCTAAAGAGCTGCCTCATCCTCCTATCTGCTCTGATTGTCAGGGAATATGATTCTGAATACAGATGATAAGATCTTCAACTCAATCTCAGTAGGAATGGAGTTTATGAGAAGACATGAAGTACAGAGGTGGGGATGTGGATAATGAGCAGCAGCTCTTGTATGCAGTCTCCATTATCACAGTCTGTCCTGTCCGTCCTCTCTGTACTTCATGTCTCCTCATGAACTCCATTCCCACAGAGATTCATCTGAAGATCTTATCCCTGAGGTTGGCTAAATGCTGGCAGAGCACATGGGTACCCTGTAACCATGTGCTATGCCAGGATTAGCGGAGCGGCTCTTGCGTGTGTCCGCCTCACTAAGCTAAGAGCCCTGCATGTAAATCTTTTAGTTTAGCAAAGCCAAAATCAATTAATCAAGTATATTAGAAAAATTATTTTTAGGGAATTTGGAACATTTGAAAAAAAAGTTTAATAAAAGTTTAGTTACTCGTTAAACAGAAAGATCTTTATCCTCCTGCACACAATGTATGAAGATATCAATGTATGAACATTATATATATTTCTACATGTATACAGTGTATCTACATCAAGGTCTCAACTGTAAGAGCGGTCACACTATAGAGGTCTCAACTGTAAGAGCGGTCACAATATGGAGGTCTCTACTGTAAGACCAGTCACACTATGGAGGTCTCTACTGTAAGTGTGGTCACACTATGGAGGTCTCTACTGTAAGAGCAGTCATACTATGGAGGTCTCTACTGTAAGAGTGGTCACACTATGGAGGTCTCTACTGTAAGTGTGGTCACACTATAGAGGTCTCTGCTGTAAGAGCAGTCAAGTTGAGGAGATCTCTACTGTAAGAGCGGTCACACCATGGAGTTCTCTACTGTAAGAGCAGTCACACTATGGGGGTCTCTACTGTAAGTGTGGACACACTATGGAGGTCTCTACTGTAAGAGCAGTCACACTATGGAGGTCTCTACTGTAAGAGCAGTCACACTATGGAGGTCTCTACTGTAAGAGCAGTCACACTATGGAGGTCTCTACTGTAAGTGTGGTCACACTATAGAGGTCTCTGTTGTAAGAGCAGTCAAGTTGAGGAGATCTCTACTGTAATAGTGGTCACACCATGGAGTTCTCTACTGTAAGAGTGGTAACACCATGGAAGTCTCTACTGTAAGAGCGGTCATACTATGGAGGTCTGTACTGTGAGAGCAATCACACTATGGAGATCTCTACTATAAGAGCGGTCACACTGTAGAGCTTCTTCATATTTTTCAAGAAGGATTTTTTCTCTTCCTCTGGATGAAGACTACAGGATTATACATTAGGTGCAGACAGATGAATTTTTTTTTAGCACCTCCTTACTACTGTATGTTAGCTTGGAATTTGGCAGTAGGTAGGCCATCGAGGACATTCACTTTTTTCTTCAGAGACTCCTAATGACCTCTCTGCCAAACACAACACCCATTTATATGAGAAGTTGAGAACCGTACTCATTTATGCAGTCCTTTATTGGAATAATTATCATTTTTCCAAACCTCACTGTGGACGACAGACACGAGTTATTGTACAATATTTTCTTATATGTTTTAGAAAAGCGTCATCTCTTACTCCGTAGATCAGCGGACTGAGGAATCTGGGGAAACACTTAAACAAAAGATGGTTCAAAACGAGTAAGTAATATGTGTAACTCTTCACATAGGTCTCGGTTACAGTGGAGATGAAGGCAAACAGACATAATATGAGTTGGAAGGCATGGAGCATCACAGTTTTACCAGCTTTAAAGGCTGAAGAACGACCAGAACCGACCTTCCTGGCAACCAACATGACATTGATGTAGGTATATAGAATGATCAAGGCCACCGTAGTGAAGCTGAGGATAGTGTTGAAGGTCCTGACTATGTTTTGTATGGGACTTACCACCTTTATAGCAGCACAAATGTCATAAATCAAATATGAGCTTCTTTCTGCAAAGTACATAGTGGTAATGAAGTTTACACTACATATAGACAACCCTATGATCCAAACCACGACAATTGCATATTTTGCTCTCCTTAGTGTGCACAACTGTAAGTGTCTCAATGGGAAACATATGGCTATGTAACGTTCTAGAGACATGACGGCCAGGTTGTATGGGGTCACTAGAAAGATACAGCCAGCAATGCTTTGAATGATGAAACAGACAGCCATGGGGAAGTATACAGAATACATGGAAGCCACTACAATGTAATTTGTGATGATGATAAACAACGTGTCATTGATGAGCATGTGAACAAAGAGAATGTATCGAGGGTTCTCCTGCATGTGAGGAGTGGTGAAGAAGACCTTCAGCATGATGGCGATAAAGTAGAAGAAGAAGATGAAACACAGAAAAGTTGTAGTCAGAAAAACTGTTCTGGCGAGATCATCAACCACTATGGTACAAGAGAATGTCAGGGTAACATTCCTAGAAGCAGATGTGAAATTCATCATTAAAATCTGGATGGTAGCAATTCTTCTAGGAGATCTCACACAAGAATGTAACAGTGTAGAGCTAGTCAGATTTCTAGAATAAATATATATCTGCAATATTAGTCACTTAGACTTCTCTAGTGCTACACCCACTACCAGAATGAGTATCTGCCTATCAGACTAAAGTGTAACCATACAATGTCCATGTTCCTGTATACAGATGGAGCATTTCAATGTCAGTATTTATATATCTTAAGATGGTGTACATTACATCTTTGGCAACACTGACCATAGGTCATAGACGCCCCATTACTGATAGAGCATGCAGATTCAGATTCATATGGAATCTAATAGAAAAGAACCCTTGGTGTTAAATCAGAGTATTGCCTCATAGATTTCTATGGGTAGCATATAAAAGTTCCACACAGCTGAGAGGTACTGTGTGCCGTTAAAGAGAATGCTGATGGCTATGAGTCCTTCTCCTCCACCCCCATGAAAGGCCCTGTGATTGGGAATAGGTGGATGATTCAAGTCTGCTAGAATGGACTGTCACAGAACAGCTTATAGAGGGGTTTCTAAGTAACGGGCCCTTCCCTATGACAGAGGTTGGAGACCATATCTCTTGGATATAGTAGAAGAAACATAAACCTGGAAGTGGTCACTAACTTCTATCATCTATATGTTCAGTATATACATGAAAGTTAATGGATACTCACAGTTCTATACTCAGCATTACTGTGTAGACACATGAGGGGTTCGGATGCTCTTCTCTGAGGCTCCTGCAGGGTGCACATATTTATAGTAGAGTGAAGCTCCCAGTAGAGTGGGATATCCCTGGATTCAAGGAGTCAGCTAGCGCAATATGTAATTATAACACCAGAGACATAGAAATCTATTTCAGTATCTTAGTTTTTAGGCTGTAAATGAGCCTCTGGAAATGTTTCTCAAAGAACCTTTACAGCCTTGGTTTTGCATGGTGTAAAGGAGTATTTTTTAATGTGACTATTATACAGTAGTGAAGGGCTGTTTGTCAAGTGGCTGAGATAGCATAGCCCGATTGTGGCTTAGATAGGAGTGGATAGTGGGGCCTGGGTTGTGGCCTGATTGGAGTAGTCCTAAAAGTAGTAGGGTGAACCATGTGAATGATGGGAAGGGTGGTGAAGTTGGTTCCAGAGAATAGAGCCTGTATGCCTACCAACTTTCAAGTTGCCAAATTAGGACAATTTATATCCATGCCAGGAACCCCAATCTGCCTACTTTGGGTGAAGTTTGCAAATATCCAGCCTGTTTTACAGTTTTTTTTCACAGGATTGTCCTTCAAAAACCAGGTTGTTAGAAAGTCTGAGGCCGGAGAATTGAGACCATCTGCCTACTACAGGTTATCCTGAGATAAGCATTAGTTTTGGGTTTGCCAGTAGTGGAAGGAAACCTACTAGACTCTATTTTGATGGGACATGTTTTTGGATGACAGAGACCTTTACAGCAAGGTTTGGTATTGTAGAGGCTGCCAAAAAGAGACCATAGACCTGCAAAAGATTCTCCACATAGTGATCAAGAAACAGCACCACTTGTGTGAATTGTAACCACTAAGATTTTGTGACTCTATTACTGCACAATAGGATTCCATCCAGGTTTCAGTTCAGTGTCGCAACCCCTTTCTTGGAGGTCACTGGTGAGCGGTTGCCATGCACCAGCAGCGCCCATCTTCACTTCTCTGCTTTGATCTTCTATCCATCATAGGTGTGCAGATGCTATGCAAGCAGTAGTGTCCACTGCCTCTTCTCCGGCCCAGGAGCTATATCTTGGCTCACTAGTATTACAAATATAATGAGGGATCAGGTAGTTTTATCCTTTCATTAGATGACTATACAATGCCATGTGTAAGGACAACGCTTCCCAAAATGCAAACTACCAGACAAAGCTGTGAATAGACACTGAACACATAGAAAATACTGGGAGATTTCAGCTCTGACGGCTGTAGAACAGTGAATGCAACTCAGAACTACAATATAGACTGTAACTCAGGATCATTAAAGGATAAGTAACGTAATGTAAGCACACAGTGACTCTGCCAGCAGAACAGTGAGTGCAGCTCAACTTACCTGCTCCCTTTAGTAATATATCTTAATATCTCTGGACTTTGGTCTACAGTTTGTTCTTCCAACTGTTATGGGGGGGAATAGGCTGAACCTAGTCAAGATGGAGGTTTCTTACTGTACAATGAGACTAGAAGGGTTGGATATGGTCAACCCGTGGTATTCCTGGTGAATATCTTTATTAAGATCAATCTCTCAATCCTTTGGAAAGAGAAGGCTCCTCAGTGGGTATTCGCCTGTTCCAGGAATAGCAAGGAGGGCAAGTGATGGATCTTCATACACCATATAGGCATTTTCTGGCTTATGCTACTCAGGTTCTCAAGTAAATTTACCGGTGGGATCTGGAGGCGGGGGAGATGAGGACTCCTTGACAAGAGAGTTCTGTCGACCCATTTCCAAAAGCCTCTGGTTCTCAAGAATTACCCTAGTCAGGATCTGGGTGTTGGTTTGTGGCTTTTGAAATCCATCAGGAGTTTTGGGAATTGGCTTGGCGCTGCTCTGGAGACTGTATGTGAGGGACAATTACAGT
The DNA here is from genome assembly GCF_905171765.1 of Bufo bufo. Lineage (NCBI taxonomy): Eukaryota > Metazoa > Chordata > Amphibia > Anura > Bufonidae > Bufo > Bufo bufo. The sequence continues at coordinate 686,780,104 of NC_053391.1, forward strand.
ACACCAGACCTGAAGGTGTCACAGTGGACTATGTCGTCACCTTGTGCCTTCACATATTGTCAGAGTGGACTGTGTTGTCACCTTGTACATGCCTGATTCCCGTAAACAATCTGCAATTTTATTCTTTATATGCTTCATTTTTGCATCTGTGAACATAGAACTGATGTGACTAGCCCAGTTTTGCTCCAGTTTTGTCTCATCTGTCCACAGGACATGGGGACACAAGTCACATAATACTCTAAATAAATAAGAAGACACCCGAACATGTATTTGGATAAACAAGGCTGCGTTGCTTTATTTTGGGGTTACCCATAAAATTGCACCAATAAATATTAAATTAAATAATCAACAAAGAATAAATAACCATAAATAGATAATATTAATCTCATTAATAACCAATAAATCTTGACCACAAAATCCCACAAGCCATGGCTCTACGAGAGTATGCTCCCCCCAGAAAGCAACACAGCCACTTCTCAATTGCATTCTAAAGTCCCAAATTAAAAATATCCAAACCCACTTCTGACAACTGCACAAAACCTGGGACAAAGCCTTCTAGATCTATGTCTGTAACTAAAACCCCCTAAGACTGGCAAAAATTTTGATGACATGGCCCTGTTGATCCGCTTTCTAATCTTATTGAACACCAGACCATCTTTATCAAACCAATATCAATCTCAGGACGATCTCAGAGAAAGCCACAGTTGCATCAGGAAATGAGCATTTCAACAGGGCCATGCCTTTTTTCATTTCCCATATTAAATCTAATGTTTTCATACTGCCTATGTCGTTACCCCCAGCATGCAAAATTAAAACATGTGGGGCCGGCCATCGTTTGATGGTATTGCTGTGGAGCTCTTGTCCGGCGTGGACTGTCGTGATTGGGATCGCCTTCTCTGCTCGTGACTGGATAAGTCTATCTCTTATATAGTTTGTTTGTTGCTGTCTTCCCCTGCTGTTCTCCTAGACATGAGTGATGGTGACTAGTGCTCCCATCGGCCTTTCCCCACTCTAGGCTTTTTAGGGTGACTGAGGGTTTAGGCATCCTGCTCGCCGCACGGGTTCACACCCCGTTTAGGGTATCAGGGCAGACAGGTGCCAGCTTAGGGTTAGTCAGGGGTGGCCATACTATTCCCATCCGTAGATAGGGTCCCCCTTCCCCTCCGTCTGGTGCAACATGACTGCTGCTGGGGTAGCGGTCGTGACACCAGCTGTCAGTATCAGCCGGGCACCTGCTGATGATCGCGGCAGCAGTTGTGGGGCAGCGCGTTAACCCTAGAACGAGAATGCTCGTCCTAGTGCGTTAAGTACCTGCAAGTTAGGACGAGCATTCTCGTCCAAGGTCCTGAACGTGTTAAGCAGATGTTGAAAGGATATCAGAAGGCTAATTTTAACTCAGATTTGAGACGTCCTATCTCTTTAGCGCTGTTAGGCATTCTTCCCAATGTTGCAATAAATCAATTTGGGGTGCTCCTGTTTAGGGTGGCTTTCATCTTGGCATTCTTTGAGGCTTTCAGGATCGGGGAGTTGGTGGTTAGTTCTAAGTCTTCTGAATCAAGTCTGTTGGTTTTGGATGTCGTAGTTGGTGAGGGCATGATAAAAATTAGGATTAGATGTTTTAAGATGGATCAGTTGGACCAGGGTCAATTTATTTTGTTAAATAGTTGGTCCAATTCTTTGTTGTGTCCAGTCTGAGCTGTTACAGTTTGGCTGGAAGTTAGACCGGTAGTGCAAGGTGCTTTTTTAATTCACTCTAATTTAAGCCCGCTAATGAAATTGCAATTTAATTATTTGCTTAAAGAGGACCTTTCATTACGATAAAAAATCTAAACTAAGTATACATACATGGAGAGCGGCGCCCAGGGATCTCCCTGCACTTACTATTATACCTGGGCGCCGCTCCGTTCTCCCGGTATAGGCTCCGGTATCTTCAGATTTTCGGCTCAACCGGGAGGTGCCTGCTCTTGTTCTCCTGTGCGTCTCCTTCTCCCAGGCTGTAGCGCTGGCCAATCGCAGCGCTCAGCTCATAGCCTGAGAGCTTTTTTTCTCCCAGGCTATGAGCTGAGCGCTGCGATTGGCCAGAAGGAGACGCCGAGGAGAACAAGAGCAGGCTCCTCCCGGTTCAGCCGAAAATCTGAAGATACCGGAGCCTATACCGGGAGAACGGAGCGGCGCCCAGGCATAATAGTAAGTGCAGGGATATCCCTGGGCGCCGCTCTCCATGTCTGTATACTTAGTTTAGATTTTTTTATCGTAATGAAAGGTCCTCTTTAAGAAATTTTTAAGTAGACTGAATATTAGTCACTTTCGGATATCCTCCCATTCTTTCCGAATTGGAGCCGCTACGAAAGCAGCTAGGATGGGATTGGAGGATACAGTAAAGCCTCATGCAGACGTTCGTAGAACACGGTCCGTGAGATACCAGACTGGCATTGCAGGAGCGCACAGCGTCATAGCAACCAATGATGCCGTGCGCTCCTGCAATGCCAGTCCAGTATCTCACGGACCGTGTTCCACGGATGTCTGCATGAGGCTTAATTAGGAAGATAGGCCGTTGGTCTTCTAATAGATATAAGCTATATGTGAGACCAGATTTGTTGTTAGATTGATCTTTTTATGTTTTTCAGGTGTTCAATTAATCATATGGGTTATTGGACATTCGTTCATTTATTGGGCTCAGAAGAGAGCCGGGAAGAGGTTTTACTCTGAGAAAGTATCATTTGAGTTCAATAAAATGCATATTTTTTGATGCGGTGTGAGGGGTCTGAAATGGAAGAATCTTATGAATGAAATTAAAAGATTGGAGGTTAAATGGCCGGCCCCGCATGTTTTAATTTTGCATGCTGGGGGTAACGACATAGGCAGTATGAAAACATTAGATTTAATATGGGAAATGAAAAAAGATATGGCCCTGTTGAAATGCTCATTTCCTGATGCAACTGTGTTTTTTTCTGAGATTATCCCGAGATTGATATGGTTTGATAAAGATGGTCTGGTGTTCAATAAGATTAGAAAGCGGATCAACAGGGCCATGTCATCAAAATTTTTGCCAGTCTTAGGGGGTTTTAGTTACAGACACATAGATCTAGAAGGCTTTGTCCCAGGTTTTGTGCAGTTGTCAGAAGTGGGTTTGGATATTTTTAATTTGGGACTTTAGAATGCAATTGAGAAGTGGCTGTGTTGCTTTCTGGGGGGAGCATGCTCTCGTAGAGCCATGGCTTGTGGGATTTTGTGGTCAAGATTTATTGGTTATTAATGAGATTAATATTATCTATTTATGGTTATTTATTCTTTATGGATTATTTAATTTAATATTTATTGGTGCAATTTTATGGGTAACCTCAAAATAAAGCAACGCAGCCTTGTTTATCCAAATACATGTTCGGGTGTCTTCTTATTTATTTATTTAGCAGCAGAAGAAGAAAGAAGATGAACCTTTGGATGGCGCTGTCAGCAGTCGGAAGCAGGTAGGTATTGGTAACAATACTTTTTTATTTTCAGTCAACGCGTTTCAGGGGCGGAGAGCCCCCTTCATCAGGACAGTATACAATATAAAACAACATTCACATGTGGCGGTTATTTAAACTAAAAAAGGCGCGTGAGGCCAAACAAAGGTGGAGCAAGGGGAGGGGGGGGCGGGGAGTAGGTGTGTATCTAAAGCTATAGAGAATTGTCGCCGGGCACTCAGCTGTTTGCTGATCCTTTGGACATATATATAGAATGGATCCGATTTGTTTTTGAAACAAGAAAATAGAGTAATTATATATTAAGTTGCTCTGGGATATAGCAATGCTGTAATGGTTAAAAAGTGGGCCGTATTTAGATTGCTTGTGGATGGATCAGTCTAGTATTAATGATTTTTTGGGGTGAAAGGAGAACTAGGCATAAAATAGTATAAAGCATGGTGGTTATATTGATAGTGGAAAATATATATATATAATGGGACACCTAAACCCAAAATTATATATATATATATATATAAAAATATAAAAATATACATATATATAGTATATAGAAGATACAGCAACACATATATATATATAAAAAGGGAAATAAAACAAAATTATATATATGATAATATACATCTCATGTATAATTAAATGGATAAAATGTAATAAATGGTACAGGTGGTAGTATAAAGCATGGTGGTTATATTGATTATAGATAAAAGCATATATAAAATATGTATTCTAGTCAGCTAATTCGGGAACTAAAAGACATCACCTGGAAAGATTCATACGCACTATTCACTATGGACGTCACAGCCCTCTATTCTAATATTCAACATAACCTGGGCATACAGTGTATAAAAAACGTTTTAGAGGGAGATCCCACCCTAAAACCACCCCAAGTAATTTTTCTCATAGACAGTCTCCGCTTCATTTTGGAGAACAACTTTTTTTATCTATAATAGCGTAACATACCATCAACGCAGAGGTACCGCTATGGGGACGAAAGTAGCGCCATCTTTCGCAAATCTTTTTATGGGGGAATTTGAAAGGCTACACATCCAAAACATTACACCCCGTATCCAACAACTCGTATACTACAAAAGGTACATTGATGATGTCTTCATCATATGGGACGGTGATGAGAATACTGCTTTACAGTTCTGTAATAATATAAGCAATACAGCTTGGGGAATTAAATTCACCCCGAAATACAGTAAAAGTGAGATCGAATTTTTAGACATCATTATCTCCACCAAAAATAATCAACTGGCCACCCAAACATACTTCAAATCCATTGACACAAATAGTTATATCAATTTTTCAAGTTTCCATAATAAAAAATGGTTGGAAAACATTCCATATAGCCAATACAAACGAATCCGGCGAAACTGTACCCTTGATAGTGTTTTTAAAAACCAGGCAAAAATCCTTAAAAAACGTTTTATCGAGAAAGGCTACCCAAGGAAACGTATAAAAAACGCCTACAGTAGAACCATCACTGACACACAAGAAACCTGTCTACAGCCCACAAACAGAGAAGGGACACATACAGAAATGAATATAAACTTTGTCACACAGTTCAATACATCAAACAATAATATACGCACAATTTTTTCAAAATACTGGCATATCCTACTACAGGATCCATACCTTGCAAAACACCTGCCCCCTAGGCCTAGAATGATTTACAGGAGAGCCCCGAAGGTTAAGAACCTACTTGCTCCCAGCAAGCCGAAACAACATAAAAAAGCCAGCTCGGCTGGACCACAGTTACCCCCCAAAAAACTAGGCAGCTACAAATGTGGAAAGAGTCGGTGCCTATGCTGTAAAACCATAACCAATAAATGTACACATTTTTCGTCCAATAAGAATGGGACCACCTTTATGATAAAACATCATCTGACATGCCAGTCTAGTTACGTAATTTATTTAATCGAGTGTAGCTGCGGGCTTCAATACATAGGCCGCACCACCCAGGAGTTACACTGCAGGCTAAATCAACATAGGCACAACATCCAAAAACATTATCAAAAACATAGCCTCTCCAGACATTGTGCCTCAACATCAGATAAAGAAAAACATCCCATCAAGATCACACCAATTGATTTCATACCAGAAAACCCATACAATCGGTTCAGTACATTACAACGACGAGAAGTCTATTGGATGTACCAATTAGATACCCTTGCGCCCCAAGGGCTGAATGAAATAAACGAGACCATCCTCTAGTATAAACTTTCTCAAAGGACATCTCCTCGTCGCCTGGTAGTCCGCCTTGAACATTAAAAGATCCTCCCACCCAAGGGCCCCATAGAACAGAACACTCTATAATATTTTAGGTTACTATATTTATACTTCTTTCTGAATGTTGGACTTGACCGGGGTTAAGGGCGGCCTCAGATTTACATCCCTAATTCTATCTTTATGTAACAAACATCTGCAGTCCCACATCACTGCCAAGAAAATCCCTGCTAGCTACAATTGTGAAACTGTGTCTATGATGGACAATTGATACAGCCTTAGGAAATAACCACAACATTGTATCAGTAGCTATTTTCCTTTTTTTCCCCTCGGATTCCACTCAGGTTAATCTCCTGATATTGCTCTCCCCCATCCAACCCCCCAAAAAAATGGATTTTTATGTACAGTAGGATTTTTATATATATTTATATAAATCATGGTAGAATTTCATGTGTGTGCTGATATACATACATGTATAAATTTTGTGTATATGAATGCACACACATATATTCATAATAATATATAATATAATTTATTCATCTATCAAGATATACATATTTTATATATGCTTTTATCTATAATCAATATAACCACCATGCTTTATACTACCACCTGTACCATTTATTACATTTTATCCATTTAATTATACATGAGATGTATATTATCATATATATAATTTTGTTTTATTTCCCTTTTTATATATATATGTGTTGCTGTATCTTCTATATACTATATATATGTATATTTTTATATTTTTATATATATATATATATATATATATATATAATTTTGGGTTTAGGTGTCCCATTATATATATATATTTTCCACTATCAATATAACCACCATGCTTTATACTATTTTATGCCTAGTTCTCCTTTCACCCCAAAAAATCATTAATACTAGACTGATCCATCCACAAGCAATCTAAATACGGCCCACTTTTTAACCATTACAGCATTGCTATATCCCAGAGCAACTTAATATATAATTACTCTATTTTCTTGTTTCAAAAACAAATCGGATCCATTCTATATATATGTCCAAAGGATCAGCAAACAGCTGAGTGCCCGGCGACAATTCTCTATAGCTTTAGATACACACCTACTCCCCGCCCCCCCCCTCCCCTTGCTCCACCTTTGTTTGGCCTCACGCGCCTTTTTTAGTTTAAATAACCGCCACATGTGAATGTTGTTTTATATTGTATACTGTCCTGATGAAGGGGGCTCTCCGCCCCTGAAACGCGTTGACTGAAAATAAAAAAGTATTGTTACCAATACCTACCTGCTTCCGACTCCTGCTGACAGCGCCATCCAAAGGTTCATCTTCTTTCTTCTTCTGCAACTTACTTCTCCCCGACGAATGCCTCCAAGGCACGGGGCTGGAACCTAGGCAGCAGCGCAGGCACCCCGCACGCTGATCGGGAAAATCAGCACAAGCTTCATATAGGTGTTGTGACTTTTCACAACATCTTCTGGTAAGAGTTTTTTATCTACCTCTTGCACCTATTATTAGACAATACCACACATGAGGCGCTGCCTCCTATCTCTCTTTTATCTCCCTATTTATTTATTTAGAGTATTATGTGACTTGTGTCCCCATGTCCTGTGGACAGATGAGACAAAACTGGAGCAAAACTGGGCTAGTCACATCAGTTCACAGATGCAAAAATGAAGCATATAAAGAATAAAATTGCAGATTGTTTACGGGAATCAGGCATGTACAAGGTGACAACACAGTCCACTCTGACAATATGTGAAGGCACAAGGTGACGACATAGTCCACTGTGACACCTTCAGGTCTGGTGTACTGTAATTGTCCCTCACATACAGTCTCCAGAGCAGCGCCAAGCCAATTCCCAAAACTCCTGATGGATTTCAAAAGCCACAAACCAACACCCAGATCCTGACTAGGGTAATTCTTGAGAACCAGAGGCTTTTGGAAATGGGTCGACAGAACTCTCTTGTCAAGGAGTCCTCATCTCCCCCGCCTCCAGATCCCACCGGAAAATTTACTTGAGAACCAGAGTAGCATAAGCCAGAAAATGCCTATATGGTGTATGAAGATCCATCACTTGCCCTCCTTGCTATTCCTGGAACAGGCGAATACCCACTGAGGAGCCTTCTCTTTCCAAAGGATTGAGAGATTGATCTTAATAAAGATATTCACCAGGAATACCACGGGTTGACCATATCCAACCCTTCTAGTCTCATTGTACAGTAAGAAACCTCCATCTTGACTAGGTTCAGCCTATTCCCCCCCATAACAGTAGGAAGAACAAACTGTAGACCAAAGTCCAGAGATATTAAGATATATTACTAAAGGGAGCAGGTAAGTTGAGCTGCACTCACTGTTCTGCTGGCAGAGTCACTGTGTGCTTACATTACGTTACTTATCCTTTAATGATCCTGAGTTACAGTCTATATTGTAGTTCTGAGTTGCATTCACTGTTCTACAGCCGTCAGAGCTGAAATCTCCCAGTATTTTCTATGTGTTCAGTGTCTATTCACAGCTTTGTCTGGTAGTTTGCATTTTGGGAAGCGTTGTCCTTACACATGGCATTGTATAGTCATCTAATGAAAGGATAAAACTACCTGATCCCTCATTATATTTGTAATACTAGTGAGCCAAGATATAGCTCCTGGGCCGGAGAAGAGGCAGTGGACACTACTGCTTGCATAGCATCTGCACACCTATGATGGATAGAAGATCAAAGCAGAGAAGTGAAGATGGGCGCTGCTGGTGCATGGCAACCGCTCACCAGTGACCTCCAAGAAAGGGGTTGCGACACTGAACTGAAACCTGGATGGAATCCTATTGTGCAGTAATAGAGTCACAAAATCTTAGTGGTTACAATTCACACAAGTGGTGCTGTTTCTTGATCACTATGTGGAGAATCTTTTGCAGGTCTATGGTCTCTTCTTGGCAGCCTCTACAATACCAAACCTTGCTGTAAAGGTCTCTGTCATCCAAAAACATGTCCCATCAAAATAGAGTCTAGTAGGTTTCCTTCCACTACTGGCAAACCCAAAACTAATGCTTATCTCAGGATAACCTGTAGTAGGCAGATGGTCTCAATTCTCCGGCCTCAGACTTTCTAACAACCTGGTTTTTAAAGGACAATCCTGTGAAAAAAAACTGTAAAACAGGCTGGATATTTGCAAACTTCACCCAAAGTAGGCAGATTGGGGTTCCTGGCATGGATATAAATTGTCCTAATTTGGCAACTTGAAAGTTGGTAGGCATACAGGCTCTATTCTCTGGAACCAACTTCACCACCCTTCCTATCATTCACATGGTTCACTCTACTACTTTTAGGACTACTCCAATCAGGCCACAACCCAGGCCCCACTATCCACTCCTATCTAAGCCACAATCGGGCTATGCTATCTCAGCCACTTGACAAACAGCCCTTCACTACTGTATAATAGTCACATTAAAAAATACTCCTTTACACCATGCAAAACCAAGGCTGTAAAGGTTCTTTGAGAAACATTTCCAGAGGCTCATTTACAGCCTAAAAACTAAGATACTGAAATAGATTTCTATGTCTCTGGTGTTATAATTACATATTGCGCTAGCTGACTCCTTGAATCCAGGGATATCCCACTCTACTGGGAGCTTCACTCTACTATAAATATGTGCACCCTGCAGGAGCCTCAGAGAAGAGCATCCGAACCCCTCATGTGTCTACACAGTAATGCTGAGTATAGAACTGTGAGTATCCATTAACTTTCATGTATATACTGAACATATAGATGATAGAAGTTAGTGACCACTTCCAGGTTTATGTTTCTTCTACTATATCCAAGAGATATGGTCTCCAACCTCTGTCATAGGGAAGGGCCCGTTACTTAGAAACCCCTCTATAAGCTGTTCTGTGACAGTCCATTCTAGCAGACTTGAATCATCCACCTATTCCCAATCACAGGGCCTTTCATGGGGGTGGAGGAGAAGGACTCATAGCCATCAGCATTCTCTTTAACGGCACACAGTACCTCTCAGCTGTGTGGAACTTTTATATGCTACCCATAGAAATCTATGAGGCAATACTCTGATTTAACACCAAGGGTTCTTTTCTATTAGATTCCATATGAATCTGAATCTGCATGCTCTATCCGTAATGGGGCGTCTATGACCTATGGTCAGTGTTGCCAAAGATGTAATGTACACCATCTTAAGATATATAAATACTGACATTGAAATGCTCCATCTGTATACAGGAACATGGACATTGTATGGTTACACTTTAGTCTGATAGGTAGATACTCATTCTGGTAGTGGGTGTAGCACTAGAGAAGTCTAAGTGAATAATATTGCAGATATATATTTATTCTAGAAATCTGACTAGCTCTACACTGTTACATTCTTGTGTGAGATCTCCTAGAAGAATTGCTACGGGCCCATTCATCTGGCCCATCAAGACTCACTCTCATTTCATCAGTCCATAAAACCTTAGAAAAATCAGTCTTGAGATATTTCTTGGCCCAGTCTTGACGTTTCAGCTTGTGTGTCTTGTTCAGTGGTGGTCGTCTTTCAGCCTTTCTTACCTTGGCCATGTCTCTGAGTATTGCACACCTTGTGCTTTTGGGCACTCCAGTGATGTTGCAGCTCTGAAATATGGCCAAACTGGTGGCAAGTGGCATCTTGGCAGCTGCACGCTTGACTTTTCTCAGTTCATGGGCAGTTATTTTGCGCCTTGGTTTTTCCACACGCTTCTTGCGACCCTGTTGACTATTTTGAATGAAACGCTTGATTGTTTAATTAGAGTGAATTAAAAAAGCACCTTGCACTACCGGTCTAACTTCCAGCCAAGCTGTAACAGCTCAGACTGGACACAACAAAGAATTGGACCAACTATTTAACAAAATAAATTGACCCTGGTCCAACTGATCCATCTTAAAACATCTAATCCTAATTTTTATCATGCCCTCACCAACTACGACATTCAAAACCAACAGACTTGATTCAGAAGACTTAGAACTAACCACCAACTCCCCGATCCTGAAAGCCTCAAAGAATGCCAAGATGAAAGCCACCCTAAACAGGAGCACCCCAAATTGATTTATTGCAACATTGGGAAGAATGCCTAACAGCTCTAAAGAGATAGGACATCTCAAATCTGAGTTACAATTAGCCTTCTGATATCCTTTCAACATCTGCTTAACACGTTCAGGACCTTGGACGAGAATGCTCGTCCTAACTTGCAGGTACTTAACGCACTAGGACGAGCATTCTCGTTCTAGGGTTAACGCGCTGCCCCACAACTGCTGCCGCGATCATCAGCAGGTGCCCGGCTGATACTGACAGCTGGTGTCACGACCGCTACCCCAGCAGCAGTCGTGTCGCACCAGACGGAGGGGAAGGGGGACCCTATCTACGGATGGGAATAGTATGGCCACCCCTGACTAACCCTAAGCTGGATGCCTCAGACGGGGTGTGAACCCTTGCGGCGAGCAGGATGCCTAAACCCTCAGTCACCCTAAAAAGCCTAGAGTGGGGAAAGGCCGATGGGAGCACTAGTCACCATCACTCATGTCTAGGAGAACAGCAGGGGAAGACAGCAACAAACAAACTATATAAGAGATAGACTTATCCAGTCACGAGCAGAGAAGGCGATCCCAATCACGACAGTCCACGCCGGACAAGAGCTCCACAGCAACACCATCAAACGATCTCCTTCAAAGGTCAGAATAGAACTGGAAGTAAAGACTATATCTGGCAATGACTGCAAGTGAAAGTGAAACTAATATAGTAGCTGGGAGTGGCAGAAAGGACTCACCTGAGAAGGATGCCTACAAACTCCCAGTCAGGACAAAAAGGTTCACAAGGCAAAACCCAGATGACATACCCTGAACCACGGAGCAAACTCACAAGCTATCGCGAGTAGCAAGTCGCTGCGACCTTCTCCTCCCAGACCTGTCTGGATCAGTCACAGTCGTGACAGTACCCCCCTTTCTACGAGGGGCCCCTGGACCCTCAAGACCAGGCCTCTCCGGATGGGAGCCATGAAAAGCCCGAATGAGTCTGTCCGCTTTTATCTCTGATGCTGGAACCCACATTCTCTCTTCGGAACCATAACCTTTCCAGTGCACCAGGTACTGAAGAGAGCGGCGAACATATCGTGAATCAACAATCTTTTCTACCTGAAACTCAAGACTGCCATCAACAACCACCGGTGGAGGCGGTAGTGGCAATGGTTCAGGAGGTTCTACATATCTCTTAAGCAGAGATCTGTGGAAGACATTATGGATCCTTAGAGTCTGAGGTAGCTCCAGACGAAAAGCCACCGGGTTAATGATCTTAATTACCCTATAAGGACCAATAAATCTCGGACCTAATTTCCACGAGGGAACCTTCAACTCGATATTTCTGGTAGACAACCACACCAAGTCATTCACCCCAAGGTCTGGACCTTCAGAGCGCTTCCTATCAGCCGCACGTTTGTATCTACCACCAATTCTCTTCAAACTTTCTTGCACACTCTGCCACACTGAAGAAAGTGAAGACGCAAATCGTTCCTCCTCGGGAATCCCAGACGGCCCAAAAAATGGTGACTTATCGGTGGATTCTTGACGACGATTATTAATGGCAAACTCGGCTAACGGTAAATAAGATGACCATTCCTCCTGATTTTCGGAAACAAAGCATCTCAAATATGTCTCTAGGTTTTGATTGGTACGTTCAGTCTGACCGTTGGACTGTGGATGGAAAGATGAAGAAAACGACAGATGAACCCCTAAACGAGAACAAAAAGCTTTCCAAAATTTAGAAACGAATTGGGTACCACGATCCGAAACAATATCGGAAGGGACCCCGTGAAGCTTCACGATGTGGTCAATAAAAACCTGAGCCAGTGTGTTAGCATTAGGCAATGCGGCAAGAGCAATAAAGTGCACCATTTTACTGAATCTGTCAACAACTACAAGAATAACAGTCTTCCCCGCTGATACTGGTAGATCCGTAATGAAATCCATTGACAGGTGCGTCCAAGGCCTGTTGGGGATGGCCAGAGGTAAAAGACGCCCTGCCGGACGAGTATGATCTACCTTAGAACGAGCACAGGTAGCACATGCAGACACAAAATTCAACACCTCCTGGCGCCATTTAGGCCACCAGAACCGACGAGACACTAACTCAGAGGTTGCCCTACTACCTGGGTGTCCTGCCAGTGTGGAGTTATGGTGTTCTTTTAGTATCTCCAGTCGTAAATTTTCTGGCACAAACAGTTTACCCGAGGGGCAGGAGGCCAGGGCGTCCCCCTGAGCTTCCAACACCCTCCCCTCCAAACCTGAGTGTAATGCAGAGACCACCACCCCCTTTTGCAAAATGGGCTCTGGTACCTCAACATCACCCCCTCCAGGAAAACTTCGAGACAATGCATCCGCCTTAGTATTTTTTGCCCCCGGGCGATAGGTTATTACAAAATTAAACCTAGTAAAAAATAACGACCACCGAGCCTGTCTAGGGGTGAGACGTTTAGCAGACTCCAGATATAATAAGTTTTTGTGATCAGTAATCACCGTGACGGGATGAACCGCCCCCTCCAAAAAATGACGCCACTCCTCAAAAGCCAACTTAATAGCCAAAAGTTCCCTGTTGCCAATATCATAGTTCCTTTCAGCAGTAGACAATTTCTTCGAAAAGAAAGCACACGGACGCCATTCACCAGGGGACGGGCCCTGAGATAGTACCGCTCCCACCCCCACCTCTGATGCGTCAACCTCTACAATAAAAGGAAGCAAGACATCTGGCTGTACGAGAATAGGGGCCGAGGTGAATCTCTCCTTCAGAAATGCAAAGGCAGTTTTGGCTGCATGTGACCATTTGGAAAAATCGGATCCCTTTCGGGTCATGTCCGTCAGTGGTTTGACCACCAAGGAATAGTTTTTTATAAACTTTCTATAAAAATTGGCAAACCCCAGGAAGCGTTGCAATGCCTTCAGGTTCTCAGGCAGATCCCAGTCTATAATCGCCCGGACTTTCTCTGGATCCATGAGGAAACCTGAATCTGACAACACATACCCTAGAAATGGCAGTTCTTTTACGGCGAACACACATTTTTCTAACTTAGCAAACAATTTGTTGGCCCTTAATATCTGCAGCACTTGTCTCACATGGATCTTATGTGTATCCAGATCCGGGGAATAGACCAGGATGTCATCAAGATATATCACAACAAATCTCCCGATAAGGTGACTAAAAATATTGTTGACAAAATGTTGGAATACCGCAGGCGCATTAGTAAGACCGAATGGCATGACCAGATTTTCATAATGCCCTTCCGGAGTATTAAAAGCCGTCTTCCACTCATCCCCCTCTTTGATGCGAACCAGGTTATAGGCTCCTCTGAGATCCATTTTGGAGAACCATTTAGCACCAGCAACCTGATTAAAGAGGTCGGGAATGAGAGGAAGAGGATAGGGATCTCGGATAGTTATCCGGTTTAATTCCCGGAAATCCAGGCAAGGACGTAGGCCCCCATCTTTCTTTTTAACGAAAAAGAACCCTGCAGCCACAGGTGAAGAAGAGGGTCTGATGTGTCCCTTAGCCAAACTCTCCGAAATATAATCTTTCATAGCCTTCCTCTCCGGGCCGGAAAGATTGTATAACCGGGTTTTAGGTAGTTTGGCCCCAGGTAGTAGATTAATCGGGCAATCATATGGACGATGAGGTGGTAACCCCTGACAACCCTTCTCAGAGAACACATCCATAAAATCTGACAGAAAGGCAGGTAAAGATGTTACAGAGAGTGTAGAGCACCTACTACTCAAGCAGTTGTCCTTACAATGTTCACTCCACTCCACAATCTCCCCGGCCTGCCAATCCACCACTGGATTGTGAGTCACCAGCCAGGGAAGCCCCAATACCATAGGAGCCGGAAGACCGTCCAGGACATAACACGAGATATGCTCTTTATGGAGGTCCCCTACCTGCAGATGGATATTATGAATGACCTGAGTTAACTCTTTCTGAGTAAGAGGGGAGGAGTCGATGGCAAAAACAGGAATAGTTCTGCGTATCGGTTCTGGAGTAAAACCCAGAGCCTGAGCAAACCGTGAATCCACCAAGTTGACCCCCGCCCCACTGTCCAAAAAGACGGAACAGATCTCAGTCTTATTGCCCGCCTCAACGGTAGCGCACAACAAAAACTGAGACATGCGTATGGAGGAAACGAATACGCCCAGACTGTTATCCTCCGCACAATCTGGGGACTCTAGTTTTACCGGCGGCTCCTTTGTTTGTGGTCTCTTGGGTTCTGAGGGACAAACCTTTACAAAATGACCCCTCCCCCCACAACGAAAACAAACCTCTGACCTACAGCGGAACTTAGGAGGATTCACCCGTCTAGTGGCGCCCCCTATTTGCATTGGTTCGACTGGATCATAACAAACCGATCCCTGCCCTATAGAGGCCTCCGTAAAATTTAATAGTCTCTCCCTGAGTCGTCTGTCGATTCTTATGGACAGAGACATAGCAACCTCCAGATACCCAGGGACCTCGTATAACGCCAGCGCGTCTTTTAATTTTTCAGACAACCCCTGGCAGAACTGACTCCTAAGGGCCGAGTCGTTCCATAACGTATCAGTAGCCCACCTACGGAATTCGGAACAATATAGTTCAGCAGACCGGTTCTCTTGCCGAAGTCTACGTAGCTTAGACTCAGCCAGTGAGACCCTGTCCGGGTCATCATATACGAGACCCAGGGCTTCAAAAAACTCCTCCACTGATCGTAAGGCCAGAGAGTCTGATGGTAGGGAGAAAGCCCAAACCTGCGGATCTCCTTGCAGGAGAGAAATTACAATACCCACCCGTTGTTCCTCACCGCCGGAGGATCTAGGGCGTAACCTGAAGAACAATTTGCAAGCTTCTCTGAAGGTTACAAATTGGTCTCTCCCTCCTGAGAACCTATCAGGTAAAGCCACTTTTGGCTCAGGAGTACCTTGGTTTCCCGTAGCAACGGTGGAACCCAAGGATGGCTGCTGCTGCTGCATCACTGTTGCTTTTAATCCTGCCACTTCAAGGGATAATCTTTGTAATTGTTTCGCCAAAACCGTAACCGGATCCATAGTGGAACAGAAAAATAGAAAGCAAAACAGCAAGCAAAAAAAAAAAAAAAAGAAATGTCACTTTTTTTTTTCTTTTTAAAAGGCCAGATATACTGTCACTACTGCTACCCCAGCAGCAGTCGTGTCGCACCAGACGGAGGGGAAGGGGGACCCTATCTACGGATGGGAACAGTATGGCCTCCCCTGACTAACCCTAAGCTGGCACCTGTCTGCCCTGATACCCTAGACGGGGTGTGAACCCGTGCGGCGAGCAGGATGCCTAAACCCTCAGTCACCCTAAAAAGCCTAGAGTGGGGAAAGGCCGATGGGAGCACTAGTCACCATCACTCATGTCTAGGAGAACAGCAGGGGAAGACAGCAACAAACAAACTATATAAGAGATAGACTTATCCAGTCACGAGCAGAGAAGGCGATCCCAATCACGACAGTCCACGCCGGACAAGAGCTTCACAGCGACACCATCAAACGATCTCCTTCAAAGGTCAGAATAGAAATGGAAGTAAAGACTATATCTGGCAATGACTGCAAGTGAAAGTGAAACTAATATAGTAGTTGGGAGTGGCAGACAGGACTCACCTGAGAAGGATGCCTACAAACTCCCAGTCAGGACAAAAAGGTTCACAAGGCAAAACCCAGATGACATACCCTGAACCACGGAGCAAACTCACAAGCTATCGCGAGTAGCAAGTCGCTGCGACCTTCTCCTCCCAGACCTGTCTGGATCAGTCACAGTCGTGACAGCTGTGCCCCTGCTGTATCTGCCAGCATTGGTGAAAACATCGATGCCGGAGGATTAACCCCCTGTATGCTGAGGTCACGCTGACCGCAGCATACAGGGGGTTTGTAGAAGCTTGTACATCCCGATCAGGTCCCTGTGCTGCGGTGATGGGGAACTGAGGGTTGCTATGGCAGCCCCGATGCCTTGAACAGGCATCGAGACTGCCTGCTACGGAAGCCCAGGAGATCCAGCCCCAGAGATGTATTGTGCTGTATTGAAACAGGGATCAGACCCTGTCCCATAGTGGGACAAAAAATAAAGTGAAAAAAGTAGTTAAAAAAATAAAGTTTTACAAAAAAAAATTTTAAAGTAAAAAAACAACAAAAAAAACGCCTTTTTCCCAAAATAAAGTAAAATTTTTTTGTAAAAAAATAGGGAAAAAAAGAAAAGTAGACATATTCGTCTGTATCAACCGGCTCTATAAAAATATCACATGACCTAACCCCTCAGGTGAACACCATAAAAAAAAAAAAACGGTGTAGAAAAAGCTATTTTTTTTACCTTATATCATGGAAAGTGAAATAGCAAGCGATCAAAAAGTCATCTGCACTCCAAAATAGTGCCAATCAAACCGTCATCTCATCCCTCAAAAGTGATATCTTTGCTAAAAAAACTTTTTTTGTCACCTTACATCACTAAAAGTGCTACACCAAGCGATCAAAAAGGCGTATGCCTCCCAAAATAGTACTAATCTAACCGTCACCTCATCCCGCAAAAAATTAGCCCTTACCTAAGACAATCGCACAAAAAATAAAAAAACTATGGCTCTCAGCCTATGGAGACACTAAAACATTATTTTTTCTGTTTCAAAAATGCTTATATTGTGGTATCGCCGCGTCTGTAACAACCTGCTTTATAAAAATACCACATGACCTAACCACTCAGGTGAACAGCATAAAAAAAACGGTGTAGAAAAAGCTATTTTTTGTCACCTTATATCATGGAAAGTGTAATAGCAAGCGATCAAAAAGTCATCTGCACTCCAAAATAGTGCCAATCAAACCGTCATCTCATCCCTTAAAAATGATACCCTACCTAAGACAATCGCCCAAAAAATAAAAAAACGATGGCTCTCAGACTACAAAGACACTAAAACATGATTTTGAAAATGATATTTTTGTGTAAAACTTAAATAAATAAAAAAATATATATATATTAGGTATAGACACGTCCATAACAACCTTCTCTATAAAAATATCACATGACCTAACCCCTCAGGTGAACACCATAAAAAAAAAAAACGGTGTAAAAAAAGCCATTTTTTGTCACCTTACATTACAAAAAGTGTAATAGCAAGCCATCAAAAAGTCATATGCACCCTAAAATAGTACCAATCAAACCGTCATCTCATACCGAAAAAAATTAGCCCCTACATAAGAAAAAAAACTATGGCTTTCAGAATATGGAGGCACTTTTTTTCAAAAATGCTTTATTATGTAAAACTGAAACCCAAAAAGTCATATTTGGTATTGTTGCGTCCGTAACAACCTGCTCTATAAAAATACCACATGATCTAACCTGTCAGATAAACATTGTAAATGACAAAAAATGAAAACGCTGTCAGCTATTTTTTGTAACCTTGCCTCACAAAAAGTGTAATATAGATCAACCAAAAATCCTAAAATAGTACCAACAAAACTGCCACCTTATCCCGTAGTTTCCAAAATGGGGTCTTTTTTTGGAGTTTCTACTCTAGGGGTGCATCAGTGGGTCTTCAAATGTGACATGGCAGCTTAAAATTATCCCAGTGCAATCTGCCTTCCAAAAACCATATGGCGTTCCTTTCCTTCTGTGCCCTGCTGTGTGCCCGTACAGCAGTTTACAAACACATATGGGGGATTTCTGTAAACTACAAAATCGGGGCAATAAATATTGAGTTTTGTTTGGCTTGCTTTGTTAGTGGATAAAAATTGATTAAAATGGAAAATCTGCCAAAAAAGTGAAATTCAGAAATTTAATCTCCATTTTCCATTAATTCTTGTGGAACACCTTAAGAGTTAACAAAGTTTGTAAAATTAGTTTTGAATACCCTGAGGGGTTTAGTTTCTAAAATGGGGTCACTTTTTTGGAGTTTCTACTCTACGGGTGCACAGTCTTCAAATGTGAGATGGCAGCTTAAAATTATTCCAGTGAAATCTGCTTTCCAAAAACCATATGGCGCTCCTTTCCTTCTGTGCCATGCCGTGTGCCCGTACAGCAGTTTACGACCACATATGGGGTGTTTCTGTAAACTACACAATCAGGGCAAGAAATATTGAGTTTGGTTTGGCTGTTAACCCTTGCTTTGTTAGTGGAATTTTTTTTTATTAAAATGGAAAATCTGCCAAAAAAGTAAAATTCTGAAATTGTATCTCCATTTTCCAATAACCTCTTGTGGAACACCTAAAGGGTTAACAAAGTTTATAAAATCTGTTTTGAATACCTTGAGGGGCGTAGGTTCTAAAAGGGGGTCATTTTTGGGTGGTTTCTATTATGTAAGCCTCACAAAGTGACTTCAGACCTGAACTGGTCCTTAAAAAGTGGGTTTTGGAAATTTTCTGAAAAATTTAGGATTTGCTTCTAAACTTCTAAGCCTTCTAACGTCCCCAAAAAATAAAGTTGCATTCACAAATTATTCCAAACATGAAGTAGACATATGGGGAATGTAAAGTAATAAATATTTTTGGAGTTATTACTATCTATTATAAAAGTAGAGAAATTGAAATTTGGAAATTTGCTAATTTTTCAAAATTTTTGGTAAATGTGGTATTTTTTATAAATAAAAATTCTATTTTTTTGACTTAATTTTACCACTGTCATGAAAAAAAATATGTGCCAAGAAAACAATCTAGAATGGCCTGGATAAGTAAAAGCGTTTTAAAGTTATTACCACATAAAGTGACACATGTCAGATTTGCTAAAAATGGCCTGGTCCTTAAGGTGAAAAATGGCTGGGTCCTTAAGGAGTTAGTGATGAAACTAACTAGCTAAAGGTGCCTGACCAATTAACCTTTGAAAAAATGACACCCCAGACACTGTTTTAACAATATTAGAGCAAGAAAACTTTTTGGGCATGAGTGATGAAACAAACAGCAGGCCTAACTTTTCAATATTACCTGACGGATTCTCTTGAATTGATTGACTAAATGACAACCAATCCCTCCATGCGGCTGCATAAGAAGCCAATGTTCTAGGTGCCACAGAACTTCGGATACTATCAGCTACTAATGCCGCAACAGGTCCCATAAGTGTGAAGGGCAAGGGGTCCGTCCCCAACTGCTCTGCTGATGGAACCAACTCCCGAAACCTCTGCCACTGGAAACTAAACAAAGAGTCATCTATATAATTTTTTTCTACCAGGAATGTGCTTTGCTTTCAACGAAATGCTAAAGGACATACAGCACAACACCAGATGTCTCAACCAACGAACTGTCCTCTCACATCTAGAAGGCAAAAACCACACCTTTATTATCTGTGAAAAGACAAATTCTCCTATTCTTAAAAAACTAACCCCAAACTACTATTGAAACTAAAACTGGGAATAATTCTAAGAGCACAATATTAGCTGTTAATTTCTTCTCTACCCAAAATTCTGGCCAACATCCTGCAGACCATTTGTTATTCCAGATGGCACCAAAACCAAAGCTCGCTGCTGCCTCAGTAAATAATACTTTCAAAGAATCTGAGTCCTGAAATTCTTCCTGCCAACAAGTCCTACCATTAAACTTACTCAGGAATTCCAGCCACATAGACATGTCATCCTTAAGTGGTCTAGTATATCTAACATGAACTGTTGGGGAACGCAAACCTCTAGTAGCAAAGTACGACGGCTTAGAAAAAAAAAACACGACCCATTGGAATGATTCTACACGCAAAATTCAATGAGCCTAAAAGAGATTGCAGTTCCTTTAAGGTGGCTGGTTAATAATTTCACTAATAATAATCTAATCGAATTTAACTTAACTTTAGATAAACGAAACTGCATCTTAACACTATCAATAACAATACCTAAAAATTCTAAACAAACTCAAGGATAAACAGTTTTTTCCTCTGCAATGGGAATACCAAACTGCTTAGCCATACCAATAAAACATTGTAACAACTGAGAACCGGAAAAACCTACAAACAGGAAATCGTCTAAGTAATGTAACACACCGCCTTCTGGAATACTAACCTGCACTACCCACTGCAAAAAAGTAGAAAATGATTCAAAATAAGAACAAGACATAGAAAAACCCATGGGGAGACACTTATCAAAATAAAATTTATCATCAAACCTAAAACCCAACGAATTAAAACCTTGCGGCGCTTTTGCGAGTAAAGCCCCTTGTCCAAAATGCTTCAATAAATCCACTGCTTGATCAAATGACGCATAAGAAAATGAAGCATCAGACTTAGACACTTCATCGTTAAGTGAGCAATCCAACGGAAAAGACAAGTGATGGATTAATCTAAGCTCCCCAGGTTCCTTCTAAGGTATTATGCCTAAAGGGGATAAGTGGAAATTCTCGAAAGGCGGATAATCAAAGGGGCCCCCAATCCTGCCAACTTCCAATTCTTTCTTAATTTTAGTACGTACTACCTCCGCATATCTCACTACAGATTTCAAATTATCCACCAAGGAACAACCAATACCCTTAAATTCAGGAACCAAAAAACCTAGCGAAAAACCATCAATGATTAAATTAGCTTTCACTTGGTCTGGATATGGCTTTAGCCATGGCAACATTTCTGTTAACCTCACTGCAGTCCAAGCTTTTTGCAAGCTGCTCCTTAATTGATGGCCACTCCACTTGAAACATCTTCACAAAGGATGGGTGCCCCCTCAAAAGGAACACGAATTCTTATAGCGGCAATTCGCTAACCACTTACGGGTATTCTCATTGAACTCAAAACAAACTCGCTTCCTCAAACCTTAAGCTGAGCGGTTCTTTGCCGTAACATCAAATTAATCCATAAAGCCAATATCCTTAAGAGATGGATGAACTGCAAATTTTTGCCTAAATAATTCATCGTATTGGAACCATGCCATACCACCAAAGTTAAAGGGAATCTGTCACCTGGTTTGACCATATTAAGCGGTCACCATTGCCATGTTTAATAAATTACCTTATCTCCTGCAGTGGTTTTCTTTCTTATATTCATGCTTTCATTTTGCTAAAAAAAAGTGAGCTTTGTGTTATGCAAATGAACCCTGAAGGTGCCCAGAGGGGTGTTATTCTTCCCCCCTCTGAGCCCAGTAACGCCCCCTGCAGTGCCTAGCCCGCCTTAGTTTATAGCCCAAGCACGCCTCCTCGCTATGTAGTATCGTCCCACAGTCTAGTTTAACCGCGCCGCCCCCTCTGCTACTGCAGTACGCAGCCCTGCAGGGTGAGCGAATGTGAGGTCACAGGGGTAGTTAACAAACCGAGGGTTGTTCTTGGTACTCACAGTTTTTATATACCCTGGGCAGGCGTACAGCAATGATGGAGAGGCTGGCACATAGATCCTCTGGGGCACTCTCTGTGTATAGGAACCAGGCCAGGTGGTAGGTGAGGTGCCCTGGGTGTTGTGGGTTTAGTGTGCCTGTGGCAAGATCCCTTATAGTTCGTGACGCCAGTGCCGGTAACGGTGGCACACCGATTTGTTGTAGGAATAATTGAGGTACACAAAGTTGCAGTGAACCAGAACTTCTTTTTACTGAACAGTCCAACTATATACAGTCTTCAGTTAGTTCCATGTGTATCATGTTGAATACAGGCAGGCTTCATACAAATGGCAGGCAAAGTCTTTGCAAGATACTCAGAGGAAATAACACTTACAGATTAGGCTGTACTTTCCTCAGATCCTGTCTGGCTTTCACCAAGGCCCGTATGCCCTATTGCTGGCTTTATCCTTGGGTAGGGGAACCTTCCTCTGGTATATATCTTCTTGCTGTAAATATCCTTCTGCCCTTCAGCTTTCTATTTGGCTGGATAAAAGTGGCTCTGCACTGTACTTTTAAAGGTGCTATATATCTTCAGGAGGGAACTTCTTCTCCTGGGTGCAAGCTAGGAGCCTGGGCTATCTAGCTGCATGTCAGAAGCTGCTTCCCAGCTATCTTCTGGTTAAAATGCACACTGGCTTCTGACTACCCTCTCTCTGGTCTGGACCTGACTATATACACTCACCTAAAGAATTATTAGGAACACCTGTTCTATTTCTCATTAATGCGATTATCTAGTCAACCAATCACATGGCAGTTGCTTCAATGCATGTAGGGTTGTGGTCCTGGTCAAGACAATCTCCTGAACTCCAAACTGAATGTCAGAATGGGAAAGAAAGGTGGGCTACAACAGCAGAAGACCCCACCGGGTACCACTCATCTCCACCACAAATAGGAAAAAGAGGCTACAATTTGCACGAGCTCACCAAAATTGGACTGTTGAAGACTGGAAAAATGTTGCCTGGTCTGATGAGTCTCGATTTCTGTTGAGACATTCAAATGGTAGAGTTCGAATTTGGCGTAAACAGAATGAGAACATGTATCCATCATGCCTTGTTACCACTGTGCAGGCTGGTGGTGGTGGTGTAATGGTGTGGGGGATGTTTTCTGGGCACACTTTAGGCCCCTTAGTGCCAATTGGCCATCGTTTAAATGCCACGGCTACCTGAGCATTGTTTCTGACCATGTCCATCCCTTCATGACCACCATGTACCCATCCTCTGATGGCTACTTCCAGCAGGATAATGCACCATGTCACAAAGCTCGAATCATTTCAAATTGGTTTCTTGAACATGACAATGAGTTCACTGTACTAAAATGGCCCCACAGTCACCAGATCTCAACCCAATAGAGCATCTTTGGGATGTGGTGGAACTGGAGCTTCGTGCCCTGGATGTGCATCCCTCAAATCTCCATCAACTGCAAGATGCTATCCTATCAATATGGGCCAACATTTCTAAAGAATGCTATCAGCACCTTGTGGAATCAATGCCACGTAGAATTAAGGCAGTTCTGAAGGCAAAAGAGGGTCCAACACCATATTAGTATGGTGTTCCTAATAATTCTTTAGGTGAGTGTATACTAGGGGGTTCCCTAGCTCCCTCTACTGCCTAGGAGGAGGAACAACACCCCTAACAGGCCTGGTACACAGGAGATAACATGACATTATACATTACAATGCAATATAAAATACCATAGCCATGTTCCACTGCCTACTGCCTGTGCCTGTGCGATCCAACCTCTCCTGAGGGCAACAGCGATAAGAAGACATTACTGGGCTCTGTGACACTTTTGAGGCTGTTGCCCTCAGGAGCGGTTGGATCGCACAGCCACAGGCAGTAGGCGGTACTGCGCCTGCGTGAGATTTCAGCCGGACTAACTGAAGATTCAAGTTGCCTGGCTTGAATGAATTAGCTGACGTAGCAGAGGGGGCGGCGCTATTAAACTAGACTGTGGGACGATACTACATAGCGAGGAGGCGTGTTTGGGCTATAAACTAAGGCGGGCTAGGCACTGCAGGGGGCGTTACTGGGCTCAGAGGGGGGAAGAATAACACCCCTCTGGGCACCTTCAGGGTTAATTTGCATAACACAAAGCTCACTTTTTTTTTGCAAAATGAAAGCATGAATATAAGAAAGAAAACCACTGCAGGAGATAAGGTAATTTATTAAACATGGCAATGGTGACCGCTTAATATGGTCAAACCAGGTGACAGATTCCCTTTAAGGTATGCCAAATGTTGGAATAAACCGCAACATTTTTCTCCAAGTACCGCTGAATAAATGCAGAAAGCCTGCAGCCAGTTATTAAAAGAACTTGTGTGACAATTAAAAATGACCGCATGAAATATAAATATAATTCATTGACACAATTTATAAATCACAGTCCATACATAAAACCAAGTGCAAGGAAAAAGGCGACATCCACATCAGGAGACACAAACGGTGACTCAATCCCACATGTACATAATAATAAAGTGCATATAAATGTCCAATACATATCATATACAGAGTCTATTTACCCATTAGGTGTCTCCTTTTTCCTTGCACTTGGTTTTATGGATGGACTGTGTCAATAAATTATATTTATATTTCATGCGGTCTGGTCATTTTTAATTGGCACATATGTACAGTACAGACCAAAAGTTTGGACACACCTTCTCATTCAAAGAGTTTTCTTTATTTTCATGACTATGAAGGCATCAAAACTATGAATTAACACATGTGGAATTATATACATAACAAACAAGTGTGAAACAACTGAAAATATGTCATATTCTAGGTTCTTCAAAGTAGCCACCTTTTGCTTTGATTACTGCTTTGCACACTCTTGGCATTCTCTTGATGAGCTTCATAAGGTAGTCCCCTGAAATGGTTTTCACTTCACAGGTGTGCCCTGTCAGGTTTAATAAGTGGGATTTCTTGCCTTATAAATTGGGTTGGGACCATCAGTTGCGTTGAGGAGAAGTCAGGTGGACACACAGCTGATAGTCCTACTGAATAGACTGTTAGAATTTGTATTATGGCAAGAAAAAAGCAGCTAAGTAAAGAAAAACGAGTGGCCATCATCACTTTAAGAAATGAAGGTCAGTCAGTCAGCCGAAAAATTGGGAAAACTTTGAAAGTAAGGGCTATTTGACCATGAAGGAGAGTGATGGGGTGCTGCGCCAGATGACCTGGCCTCCACAGTCACCGGACCTGAACCCTATCGAGATGGTTTGGGGTGAGCTGGACCGCAGAGTAAAGGCAAAAGGGCCAACAAGTGCTAAGCATCTCTGGGAACTCCTTCAAGACTGTTGGAAGACCATTTCAGGGGACTACCTCTTGAAGCTCATCAAGAGAATGCCAAGAGTGTGCAAAGCAGTAATCAAAGCAAAAGGTGGCTACTTTGAAGAACCTAGAATATGACATATTTTCAGTTGTTTCACACTTGTTTGTTATGTATATAATTCCACATGTGTTACTTCATAGTTTTGATGCCTTCATAGTCATGAAAATAAAGAAAACTCTTGAGAGGTGTGTCCAAACTTTTGGTCTGTACTGTATGTATTCTTTGCCATAGGCATGAGTGGATTGTGTTATGCATGGTATTGATATATATTTTTTGATGACTATTGACTTACAATTTCTTTGGGTGTATTAGAAGGACGTGGCTGACTGCGCTTTCTATCCTCATCCATTTTTCCATCTTTCTTGTCCGTGCAGACCATATGTTCCCTACTAGACAGTAATAATTACAACATTTCAATAAACTCTAAACGCCAAATATGTTCTTTAATTCTTGGTGTTAAACTAAAGCCTAATTCACAAGACAGCGCCTCTTTAACGCAGGCTTCAGAAATGCCAATACCCTTATCCAGTACAGGAATAGTTTGACTCTGCATCGCCGCCTTGGGCTGAGTAAGCCAGACCCCAGAAGGCGATGCGATATTCCCTTTCTGAATAAATTCTGAAAAAAGGGGAATATAAGCCAGAAACAAATTGTCGATTGGAAAGTAAATTAGACATGGACTGAACATTGATTCTCTCACCACTAGATGGCGCCTCCTGACCAGGATCAGAGGAATGAAGATTCTTCACCTCCAGCTTCATGGGATCTTCACCCTGGACTTCAGGTAAGGGTACTTTCACACTTGTGTTAGAGGATTCCGGCAGACAGTTCCATTGCCGGATCCGGAAATACGTAAGCAAACGGATAGCATTTGTTTCCAGATCCGGATGCGGATCCCTCTGACAAATGCATTGAAATACCGGATCCGTCTCTCCAGTGTCATCCAGAAAAACTGATCCGTTTTTTTTCCCCCCCGCATTTTTAAAGGTCTGCACATGCGCAGACTGGGAAACCGGATCAGTTTTTCTGGAACACTTGGTACCGGATCCGGCATCAATACATTTCAATGGAAATGAATGCCGGATCCGGCATTCCGGCAAGTGTTCCGGAATTTTGGCCCGGAGAAAATACCGCAGTATGCTGCAGTATTTTATCCGGCCAAATACCGTAAGAGGGACTGAACTGAAGACATCCTGATGCATACTGAACAAATTGCTCTCAATTTAGAATGCATTAGGACAAAACTGAAGCGTTTTTTTCCGGTATTGAGCCCCTAGGATGAGACTCAATACCGGAAAAGAATAACGCTAGTGTGAAAGTACCCTAAGATGGCTGCGGGTAAGTGCAGGCTACAGGAACCCTGGCTGCTGCTTGGAAGATTGTAGATCCACTGTGGGTCTGAAGATACGCTTGACTCCACATCTTGCTGCCTTCCTTGGATATGATCAGCGCTGCTCGCCCCTGCTGTAAGGCGCCGCTGCCCTGTCGCCCCTGCTGGTGCCGCCTCCTCCTCTCACTTGCTGGGGCCGGCACTTCCTCACCCGCTGCTTACCTGAATCCGGACCTCATTCTTCTGACATCAGAGGGAGGAGTATACAGTGGCGGAAATAATTATTTGACCCCTCACTGATTTTGTAAGTTTGTCCAATGACAAAGAAATGAAAAGTCTCAGAACAGTATCATTTCAATGGTAGGTTTATTGTAAAAGTGGCAGATAGCACATCAAAAGGAAAATCGAAAAAATAACTTTAAATAAAAGATAGCAACTGATTTGCATTTCATTGAGTGAAATAAGTATTTGAACCCCTACCAACCATTAAGAGTTCTGGCTCCCACAGAGTGGTTAGACACTTCTACTCAATTAGTCACCCTCATTAAGGACACCTGTCTTAACTAGTCACCTGTATAAAAGACACCTGTCCACAGAATCAATCAATCAAGCAGACTCCAAACTCTCCAACATGGGAAAGACCAAAGAGCTGTCCAAGGATGTCAGAGACAAAATTGTAGACCTGCACAAGGCTGGAATGGGCTACAAAACCATTAGCAAGAAGCTGGGAGAGAAGGTGACAACTGTTGGTGCGATTGTTCGAAAATGGAAGGAGCACAAAATGACCATCAATCGACCTCGCTCTGGGGCTCCACGCAAGAGCTCACCTCGTGGGGTGTCAATGGTTCTGAGAAAGGTGAAAAAGCATCCTAGAACTACACGGGAGGAGTTAGTTAATGACCTCAAATTAGCAGGGACCACAGTCACCAAGAAAACCATTGGAAACACATTACACCGCAATGGATTAAAATCCTGCAGGGCTCGCAAGGTCCCCCTGCTCAGGAAGGCACATGTGCAGGCCCGTCTGAAGTTTGCCAATGAACACCTGAATGATTCAGAGAGTGACTGGGAGAAGGTGCTGTGGTCTGATGAGACCAAAATAGAGCTCTTTGGCATTAACTCAACTCGCTGTGTTTGGAGGAAGAAAAATGCTGCCTATGACCCCCAAAACACCGTCCCCACCGTCAAGCATGGGGGTGGAAACATTTTGCTTTGGGGGTGTTTTTCTGCTAAGGGCACAGGACAACTTATTCGCATAAACGGGAAAATGGACGGAGCCATGTATCGTGAAATCCTGAGCGACAACCTCCTTCCCTCTGCCAGGAAACTAAAAATGGGTCGTGGATGGGTGTTCCAGCACGACAATGACCCAAAACATACAGCAAAGGCAACAAAGGAGTGGCTCAAGAAGAAGCACATTAAGGTTATGTAGTGGCCTAGTCAGTCTCCGGACCTTAATCCAATCGAAAACCTATGGAGGGAGCTCAAGCTCAGAGTTGCACAGAGACAGCCTCGAAACCTTAGGGATTTAGAGATGATCTGCAAAGAGGAGTGGACCAACATTCCTCCTAAAATGTGCGCAAACTTGGTCATCAATTAACGTTTGACCTCTGTGCTTGCAAACAAGGGTTTTTCCACCAAGTATTAAGTCTTTTTTTGTTAGAGGGTTCAAATACTTATTTCACTCAATGAAATGCAAATCAGTTGCTATCTTTTAAAGTTATTTTTTCGATTTTCCTTTTGATGTGCTATCTGCCACTGTTACAATAAACCTACCATTGAAATGATACTGCTCTGAGACTTTTCATTTCTTTGTCATTGGACAAACTTACAAAATCAGTGAGGGGTCAAATAATTATTTCCGCCACTGTAGGTGCACCGTGCCCTGCGAGCTCATTTGCTAGGCAGCGACTCTAACTCCCCCTCCGACATCCTGCTGCTCTCCGGTGCTGCTCCCCGCCGCTCCACCGCCGGCTCTCCCAGCTCCGGTTCCTCCGCCGCTTCAGCCCCTTCTTCAGGCTGGGCAAGGCAACTCCTCACCACTGGCCGATTCCGTTCGCCAAATCAGCTGCTGCAGAAGGTCCTCCATCCCTGCGCTAGTCCTGATCTTCTTCAACTGACATCTACTAATGGTGATGTCCCTTCTTTTAAATCCCTAGATTTCCCGCCGCCAGAGGATCCTGCCAATCAGCTGAGAAAAATTCTCCCGCCTCGAGACACCTGAACCAATGGACAGCTGGAACATCAGGAACCATCGCTGGGCAGAAGAACCAAGACCGACTGGAACTGGATTCACCTCAGGTAAGACCTGGCTTGTGAATATGTATTTTTGCAAATTTCTGTCTCACTTTTTTATGATTTGCTTTCAGGGTAAATGCGCACGTTCAGGATTCAGGAGAATTCGCGCTGAAATACATGGGTGTTCGCAGGGAAATATGTGCGGACGATCGGCATGAATTGGTGCGGATTTACATGCAGATTTAGTGCAAATTTTCCTCTCCCCATTGAAGTGAATGGAGAAAATCCAGTCAGGAAAATAAAAATAAATTGACATGCTGCGGATTAAAATTTTTTGCATTGTGTGCATGAGAATTTCAAATTCTCATAGAATACAATGTGCATGACCTACGGTGGGGATTTTCTGCACGCAAATCCTCACGCAATCCTGATCGTGCGCATTTAGCCTCAACCGTGGTTTCCTCTACAATCGTCTTCTATTAAAGTTTTTTTGTCGGAGACTTAAATACTGATGACTTATCCTCTGGATAGGTCATGAGTATCTGATCAGAGGGGGTCCGACACCTGGAACCCCTGCCGATGAGTTGCTTGAGAAGGCAGCGGTGCTCGCAGTAGTCCCGCGGCCTTCTCAGTGTTCGCCAGCGAACACATGCGGGCTGCCATCTTTAGTAAGGTAGACTCACCCGTCCGGCGATGCACAGGTAAGCCCTTCCCTGTGCATGTGTCGGGAGCCAGTCTGAAATCAAACGCAGTCACAGGGAGCAGGCAGTTCCGAGATCAGCCCGATGAAGGCCCCCAGCGGCTGTTCTCGGAACTGCCTGCTCCCGGTGACTGCATTTGATTTCAGACTGGCTCCCGACACATGCACAGGGAAGGGCTTACCTGTGCATCGCCGGACGGGTGAGTCTACCTTACTAAAGATGGCAGCCCGCATGTGTTCGCTGCGAACTGACCATCACTGTTGACCACCAAGTCCACCCAGCATCAGCTGGGCGACCATTTCCCACAAAGCCGAGGCTCAACAAGCCTAGGCCCCCCCCCCCAAGAAAAGCAACACAGGTATTTCTCCAACGCATTATGCAGACCTAAATTAAAATATCTAGACCCACTTCAAATAGAGGTACGTTGTCTGACCTGTACAAACCTGGTACAAAACCCTCTAGATCACTGTGCCTGTAACTAAGCCCCCCTAAAATAGGCAAAAATTTAAACATCGCTCTGTTGATTCTTTTTCTTATTCTTTCAAAAGGTCGGCTTTCTAAGGATGACCATGAAAATCTTTGAACGATTTCTGAGAAAATCAGCACAGTGTCTGGCAAAAAACTTTTCAATAAAGCCAAATACTGCTTCATTTTCCACAGTAATTCCAGTGTTCTGGCTCTGCCTATGTCATTCCCACCCAAGTGGATGATCAAAACATTAGGCAATACCCCCCACCAGAAAATCTTAAATGTATTACAATCAAATGATACATTCTCAAAATAATTCCTCTTACTGGCTCTCTTCTGGGCCCAATACACATAGGAATGCCCCGCCACCCAAACTATATATTGGACACCTGCAAAATATAAGGAAACAACAAGCTACAATAAAACCGGCCTTATATATACACTTTAACGGTTAGAATTCCAGGTAACCCAATCTTTTTAAGATGGTATCCTTCAATCCCAAACCCGCTGCCTCTGTAGCTGCCCCTATACGAAAGGAATGGGAGGATATTTTTAAAGGGCTTCTGTCACCCCACTAAACTCATTTTTTTTTTTGTGTACTTATAATCCCTATCCTGCCATATTGCCATACATTATGTTATTAATAATTTTCGTATAGTAGATTTAGCAAAAAACGTACTTTTATGATATGCTAATTACCTTTCTACCAGCAAGTAGGGCGTCTACTTGCTGGAAGCAGCCGCAGAAAACCTCCCTCTCCTCCTGTTGATTGACAGGGCCAGCCGCGATCTCCTCCTCCGGCCAGCCCTGTCAGCATTTCAAAAATCGCGCGCCTGTGTTGATTCGGCGCAGACGCTCTGAGATAAGGAGGTTCGCCTCCTCAGCACTCCCTCAGTGCGCCTGCGCCGATGACGTCTTCTCTTTCTTTATGTGCCAGTAGTCCCCCTTATGTGCCAGTAGCCCCCCTTATGTGCCAGTAGTCCCCCTTATGTGCCAGTAGCCTCCCTTATCATGTACCAGTAGTCCCCAAATCATGTGCCAGTAGCCCCCCTTATGTGCCAGTAGCTCCCCTTATCATGTGCCAGTAGTCCTCTTATGTGCCAGTAGCCGCCCCTTATGTGCCAGTAGTCCCCCTTATGTGCCAGTAGTCCCCCTTATGTGCCAGTAGCCGTCCCTTATGTGCCAGTAACCGCCCCTTATCATGTGCCAGTAGCCCCCATATCATGTGCCAGTAGCCCCCATATCATGTGCCAGTAGCCCCCATATCATGTGCCAGTAGCCCCCTATCATGTGCCAGCCCAGTAGTCCCCCCTTATCATGTTCCAGCCCAGTAGTCCCCCCTTATCATGTGCCAGCCCAGTAGTCCCCCCTTATCATGTGCCAGTATTGTACCTATATAAAAAAATAAAAAAACACTTATACTTACCTCCAGCGATGCGATGCAGGCCTCTTCCGGCCTGTGTCCCTCGCTATACGGCTCAGGCGGCGCGATGACGTCATTGCGCCGCCTGCACCGGCCTCTGATAGGCTGCCAGCACTAGGCCGGCAGCCTATCAGAGGAACAGGAGGGGACACACCTCTCCCTCCCCTGCCACAGCATAGACATCTGTATCGCCGTCCTGAGGCGATACAGATGACTATGGAGATGAGCGCTTTGACAATGGAAGCGCTCATCTCCTGCTGCTGTGCCCTCTTAGAGAATACTGGCCCCATTGGTATAATTCTACATGCAAAATTTAATGATCCCAAAACTGATTGCAACTCTTTTAATGTACAGTCATGGCCAAAAGTTTTGAGAATTACATAAATATTGGAAATTGGAAAAGTTGCTGCTTAAGTTTTTATAATAGCAATTTGCATATACTCCAGAATGTTATGAAGAGTGATCAGATGAATTGCATAGTCCTTCTTTGCCATGAAAATTAACTTAATCCCAAAAAAACCTTTCCACTGCATTTCATTGCTGTCATTAAAGGACCTGCTGAGATCATTTCAGTAATCGTATTGTTAACTCAGGTGAGAATGTTGACGAGCACAAGGCTGGAGATCATTATGTCAGGCTGATTGGGTTAAAATGGCAGACTTGACATGTTAAAAGGGGGGTGATGCTTGAAATCATTGTTCTTCCATTGTTAACCATGGTGACCTGCAAAGAAACGCGTGCCGCCATCATTGCGTTGCATAAAAATAGCTTCACAGGCAAGGATATTATGGCTACTAAGATTGCACCTCAATCAACAATTTATAGGATCATCAAGAACTTCAAGGAAAGAGGTTCAATTCTTGTTAAGAAGGCTTCAGGGCGTCCAAGAAAGTCCAGCAAGCGCCAGGATCGTCTCCTAAAGAGGATTCAGATGCGGGATCGGAGTGCCAGCAGTGCAGAGCTTGCTCAGGAATGGCAGCAGGCAGGTGTGAGCGTATCTGCACGCACAGTGAGGTGAAGACTTTTGGAAGATGGCCTGGTGTCAAGAAGGGCAGCAAAGAAGCCACTTCTCTCCAAAAAAAACATCAGGGACAGATTGATCTTCTGCAGAAAGTATGGTGAATGGACTGCTGAGGACTGGGGCAAAGTCATATTCTCTGATGAAGCCTCTTTCCGATTGTTTGGGGCATCTGGAAAAAGGCTTGTCCGGAGAAGAAAAGGTGAGCGCTACCATCAGTCCTGTGTCATGCCAACAGTAAAGCATCCTGAGACCATTCATGTGTGGGGTTGCTTCTCATCCAAGGGAGTGGGCTCACTCACAATTTTGCCCAAAAACACAGCCATTAATAAGGAATGGTACCAAAACACCCTCCAACAGCAACTTCTTCGAACAATCCAACAACAGTTTGGTGAAAAACAATGCATTTTCCATAAGGCAAAAGTGATAACTAAGTGGCTCGGGGACCAAAACGTTGACATTTTGGGTCCATGGCCTGGAAACTCCCTAGGTCTTAATCCCATTGAGAACTTGTGGTCAATCCTCAAGAGGTGGGTGGACAAACAAAAACCCACTAATTCTGACAAACTCCAAGAAGTGATGATGAAAGAATGGGTTGCTATCAGTCAGGAATTGGCCCAGAAGTTGATTGAGAGCATGCCCAGTCGGATTGCAGAGGTCCTGAAAAAGAAGGGCCAACACTGCAAATACTGACTCTTTGCATAAATGTCATGTAATTGTCGATAAAAGCCTTTGAAACGTATGAAGTGCGTGTAATTATATTTCACTACATGACAGAAACAACTGAAACAAAGATCTAAAAGCAGTTTAGCAGCAAACTTTGTAAAACTAATATTTGTGTTATTCTCAAAACTTTTGGCCACGACTGTACATTTAACTTTAGCTAATAATGACACTAAACTAAACCTTAGTGATTCTAGCTTAACCTCTGATAGACGAAATTCCACCCTGACACTATCTATAACAATACCTAAAAACTCTAAAGATGAACACGGAAAAATGGTTTTCTCCACTGCAATAGGAATACCAAAAACAGATGACATATTAATGAAACAATCTAACAATTCTAAACACAAACCAGAACCCGCATGACCTACAAACAAAAAATCATCCAGATAATGTAACACTCCGCCCTCCGGAACTGAAACCTGCACAACCCAATAAAGAAAAGACGCAAAAGACTCAAAATATGAACAAGACTTCGAAAAACCCATGGACGAACATTTATCAAAATAGAACTTATCCTCAAAACAAAAACCCAAAGAATTAAAACCAACCGGATTGACCGGCAACAATCTAAAAGCAGCTTTAATGTCGGCTTTCGCCAACAAGGCGCCCCGACCGTACTTTCTCAATAAGTCTACTGCCTGGTCAAATAAGCATAAGCTACAGACGCCTCCTCCTTACTAATTTCATCATTAAGGGAGTTATCTTTAGGGAAAGACAAATGGTGAATTAACCAAAAATTCACCAGGCTCTTTCTTTGGCACAACACCAAGCGGGGACACCCTAAAATTCTTAAACGGTGCACATTCAAATGGACCCGCAATCCTTCCGCTAACTAATTCCTTATCAATCTTATCACAAACCACACTAGGAAACATATCAACTGATTTTTAATTCTTAACCAACAAACAACCCTTGCCTTTAAATTCTGGGACAGGAAAACCTTCTGAAAAACCTTCAAAAATTAACCTAGCTGTCTCCCTGTCTGGATAGACGCTTAACCACGGGAGCATTCTTTCCAGGCTAACTGGTGTCAATGCTGCTCCCTGGTTGATGGAAAGTTCCCACTACGTTTAAAGCATTTGGACATTGGGTGCGCACCTCCACAAAAGGAACACTCGTGCTTATACCTACAATTCGCTAGCCATTTACAGGTGTTTTCATTAAAGGCGAAGCAGACTTCTTTCCTCAAGTTCTGAGAAGGAGCCTGCTTGACTGGATTAGATCTCTGAGGAAGCATCAGGTTAATCCACAACCCAATGTCCTTGGTACCCCATTTTAAGGAGGGGTGAATGGCCAACTTCTGCCTGAACATTTCGTCATAACTAAACCATGCCATTCCACCAAAATTCCTATAAGCTTCCAGGATTATATCCAAGTGTTGGAAAAGTCCACAAAACTTGCCTGGAAACTTCTCCCCAAGAACTGCCCCACATATACAGAAAGCCTGCAGCCAGCTTCAGATTTTGCCTGGAAATCCTCCGCTGACTTCAGGGACCCCTGATTGCGCTGCTGAATGGGGGGGGGGGGGGTCGCCGCTGCTGCTGCCAGGTAAGTTGCCCATCCACAGGATGTCCGGGTCAGATGGCTCCTCATGCACAGTCACACTGCTTGCTCCTGCCGATCCATCGCTGCCTGCCGCTGCTGATTGCCTAGAGAAGCCGGTAGATGTATCCCACGTCGGCCGCATATGAAGATGATGTGCGGCTCACTTCCGGACCTTCCCTGCTATGCGCCCGCCTACTGCCAGCCATGGGAGGCGGAGAACCCGTGCGCTTGGACCACTTAGCTCTTTTTGCACGTAGCGCTGGGAACTCCGCCTCCGCTAGCCTCTCCCTTACCTGTGCCGCCTCCGGAACTTCCTCCTCTTGAAAGCGCCGCTCCTCTTCCGCCGGCGCCGGCGTAACTTGTTCAGGCTGGACGAGGCATCGCCGCAGCCACTCTTCTCCGCAGGCAGCTCCAGCTCTCTGTATCAGCTGGCGCAGAAGGGCTTCCGTCTCAGCGCAGGTCCCGGTCTTCTTTAAACTGCAGCTCCTGACAGCGATCCATCTTCTTTTAACTCCATAGGTTTCCCGCTGCTGACAAACTCTGCCAATCAGCTGATTCAAATCTTCCCGCCGCCGGACCGCTGACCAATGGGCATCAGATTTTTTGACAGCTGTCAAAGTACCCCAGATGACAGGAGCCAGCTGGAACCGGATTCATCCAGGTAATACCTGAAACATAGAAAAAAAAAGGGGGGGGGGGAAAAACAGACACCAAAACCAACACTGCCAGCCAGAACATTAAAACCACCTGACAAAAAGTGATCAGGGCCCCATGTATCCCCCAAGCTATCCGCTCTGGGGGGCCCCTGCATTGGGGGAGATTTATCAAAACTGGTGCAAAGGAAAACTAGCTTAGTTGCCTGTGATGCTAATTACAGGACACACCTTAGCTTAACGTGTCCCTATGGTCAAATTATTGTCAGTCTTTTTTAGAGGCACCATCATTTATGTCCAGGCCAGATTTTTAACCGCTTCATTACCGGAGAGCTTACCAGGCCATTTTTTTAAGCTGTAGCAATGGGCCTTTCTGAATTCAAATTACCGATTAATTTCAGCCTACATGTACAGTCATGGCTGAAAAAGTTGGCACCCCTGAAATTGTTCCAGAAAATGAATTATTTCTCCCTGAAAATTATTGCAATTATACGTTTAGTTATACGCGCCTATTTCCTTTGTGTGTACTGAAACAACACACAAAAAAAATGAAAAAAAAGGCAAAATGGACATAATTTCATACAAAACTCCAAATATGCGTCGGACAAATTATTGGCACCTTTTCAAAATTGTGGGTAAACAACTTTGTATCGAGCATGTGACGCTTGTTCAAACTCACCTGTGGCAAGTAACAGGCAAGGCTGGCGTCAGCACTCGGCATACCCGGGCAAGTGCCAGGACCCACAACTCCTGCGGGGCCCACAGCACAGCTGCCAGAGGCCAGAAGCAATGAGTGCTTCCATCAATACAGATGGCAGCGCTCATTGCTGGAGCACAGGGAGCTGCGGCCCTGTCCCTCACCGCTCAGCTCCCAGCGCTCCTCCCCTTCTTTAGGCCAGCTGCACTCTGAATGGTGAAGCAGGAAGACTTCTCCCCGCTCCACCGTTAAGCCTGCAGACACGGACCGTGCTGCCGGCCAGTGTGGGCGGAGCCTGCAGCCCGGTAATCTGCAGAAGCTCCGCCCACACAGTGCTGCAGAGCAATCTGTGTCTGCAGGGAAAAGAGGTATGTGAGCTTCAGGAACGGGACAAGGTGAGTAGTTACTGTGTTTTTTTTTATTAATTTTTTTAATACAGAAGGGGCACAGAGGACTTTATTACTATGGAGGGGGCACAGAGATCTTTATTACTATGAAGGGGGCACAGATAGGTCATTATAACTGTAAAAAGGCCACAGATAGGGCATTACAACTGTGAAAGGGGCACAGAGAGGGCATAACTACTGTGAGAGGGCACAATGTGGGTATAACTACTGTGAGGGGGCACACATCTGTAAAAAACTACTGTGAAGGTTGTACAATGAGGGCAATACTACTGTGGGGGGGTATAATTTATTATTAACATATTGGGGTGGGGGTGGGGTTGTGCCAGAGAAAGGACCCGCCCTGGGTTCCAAACACCCTAGGCATGCCACTGAAGCAGGGAACTATTTGCTCCCTGCTCCACCATTGAGCCACCAGCACTCCACAGCAGCAGCACGATGTCCTCACACATGGTCCTGCTGATCTGGGTAGGAGGAGAAAAACATAACACAGAATTTACTTAAAAAATTCACTACTGGCTTTCTGGGAACAGTGGTGGTTATAAATCCCAACCGCTGCTGGGAGGAAGGACCTCCGATAACGTTCCTTCGTGCACCTAGGATGCAGCAGTCTGTCACT
Source organism: Bufo bufo (assembly GCF_905171765.1). NCBI lineage: Eukaryota > Metazoa > Chordata > Amphibia > Anura > Bufonidae > Bufo > Bufo bufo. The sequence continues at coordinate 686,817,240 of NC_053391.1, forward strand.
AAAGGAGCTCTCCAGCTCCACAACAGCTTTGTGCATGGGGTGGGAGACATTGTCTAGCAGTGATGTTAATTTTTCTAGAGTTCTTCTGTCACCCACCTCCTGCACTGGATCAAAGGGACAACCTAGGACAGAGCTGGCCTTTTTAATGAGCTTATCTAATCTCTGTCTCTCAGCCACAGATAAACTGCTCGCCCAACAAACCACACCATAGAATATGGCTGATGCCACCACTGAGTCAAAGAAGGTCTTTAGGAGCATCCCCTGCACTCCAAAGGACCTCAGTCTCCTCAACAGATAGAGTCTGCTCTGACCGTTTTTGAACAGAGCATCAATGTTATGGTTCCAGTCCAGTTTGTTGTTCAGGTGAACACCCAGGTACTTATAAGAGTCCACCACCTCAATGTCCGTTCCCTGTATGTTCACCGGAACCAAAGCAGAGCCTGTGTCTGCGGAAATCCACCACCAGCTCCTTGGTTTTGCCCGCATTGATCTGGAGCTGGTTCCGCTGACACCAGTCCACAAAATCCTGTTTCCCCTGTCTGTATTCTGAGTCGTCCTCACCTGTGATAAGGCCGACTATAGCAGAGTTGCAATGAGCAGAAACGGGGTACGCTGACCCAAATTATGCAGTGGGTCAGGATATGGGTATAATAGTCTATAGTTTTGTTCGTGATGCCAATTGCAGCGTGCGCGCAGAGTACTGTCACAGGGCCCTCCAAGGTGTTATAACTCACGCCCCAAGTTAGGAATGCCAGAGTGGTGAAATGTCTCTGTATGGTGGTGATAATGGTGTCAACGGTGTCTCCTACCTGGGTACGGCTGGACTCCTGGCTCCTGGCTCACTTGCAATAAAATGAGTGTAGTGATAGGAGGAGTAATAGCGAGATTTTGCAGCAGTAATTGAGATCCAGACCTTTAGATAAAGTTCAAACTCGTCTTTACTGAGGGTAACTTTCATCCAAGCAAAGTACAGCTTTAGTCTTAGGTCCCAGCAGGTTTTCAGCAATGGTTGGCAGGAATTTATCTTCTGCTCTTTCAACCAGGATCTTGCAGAAAAGGACATCTGCTTAGTAGCTCTGTAATGTGGCAGGAATTTGTCTTCTGCACTGAAATGTACCTTCTGCTTTATGGGGACTGACTAGCTGAGGAGGAATATGGCTTCTCCTAGGTCTCTGGACTTGACTCACAGTTATCGTCTCAGGGTATGCTTCCTTCCTGGAACTGGAGATTGTCTGCTTGCTTGTCATCTAGCTGAGGCTGCAGGGCTCAGGCTGGGGATTATGATCTATGTCTCAGCCGAGACAAAATCCTGGCTTTATTCCCTATATCTGGGAGCTCCTAACACGCACAGCCTTCCCCAACAAGGGTGGCTGGCACACTCCCTCTAACTTCTTTCCCTCCCCATGCTGCAGGATGTGGGCACTAGTGATGGACGAACCTTCTGCCGGGACGGTTCGCGAACGCGATCAAATGTTTGCGAACCGCAAGTTCGCGGCGGATCCCATTCATTTTAATGGCAGGCAAACCTGAAAAACATTCAGCTCATATGTGCAGCCAAGAGATAATTACTAGAAGTGCACAAATAGCCCCACAACATGGACAATGACATACCAGATGTATTATTCGAATTTGCGATCTCCATTCATTAATTTTTCAATGCGAAATATCGGCAATATAATTTTCGCGTACGCACATGCGCAAATGCACTATACAGTACCCAAATGCACTATAAAGAAAGTTTATTTGTAACGGGGTTCTGAAGGTGCACTCGGTCCCCCATTACCCGCAGACCTGTTGCTTAGCTTTGGGAATGAGGATCTGTGTTTGACCTCATTCTCAGGGCGGTGTTACTAGCTGGGTGGCTCCCTGCTCCTAAGTCTGCCTTGAGCGCCGAGCTGATCCCTCAGTGCTCGACTGGTTGGTCTGTCGGTCATGTGACGCTGGCCACTTCACATGACCCTCACTCCCCACTATAAATACAGGCAGCCTGCTAGCCACAGGTTGCCTGTTAATTTAGGTTCCACCTGTGATTTGGTCTTTCCTGGCGTACTTACCTCCTGCTGAATTCCTGACGATCCTCTGCCTGCTCCTTGTGTACTTTGCTGCTCTCCTGGTATTTATGACCCCGGCTTCTCCTGACAATTCTCTGCTTGCTCCCTTTGTACTTTGTAGCTTTCCTGGTATTGACTCGGTCCGTTCACGTCCTGTTGTTTGTCTGTCTGTCATCCCTGCACTTATTCCAAGTTAGGGATTGCCGTCCAGTTGTCCCCTGTCATTAGGACTCGCGAGGCAAGTAGGCAGGGCCAGGGGTAAGGGTGGAGCTCAGTGGTCACTTCCCTTCCCCCTGTGTGTGTGTGTGTGTACGCGACCGTTACAGATTAACAGGCCCAATAACCAATGTATTATGAATCCTCTGGTGACCCTGACTGACCATGTCTCTAATCTGACGCAGAGGGTGCAGGAGTTAGGGGAAAAACTCAGTTCTTTTGAGTTAGGGCAAGGTTCTTCCACTCCTCAGGCCTCCAGTCCGCATTTTGAGCCCCAGATTAAGCTTCCAGAACCCTTTTCTGGAGACCGGAAGAAGTTTCTCTCTTTTAAGGAGAATTGTAAACTTTACTTCCATTTGCGCCCCGTGTCCTCTGGCCCCGAGAGTCAATGCGTGGGCATTATCATTTCCCGATTACAGGGTGATCCCCAGGACTGGGCGTTCTCTTTACCTGCTGGCGCCAGTTGTTTATATTCTGTGGAGGGGTTCTTTCAGGCCCTGGGTACCCTCTATGATGAATCAGACAGGGCTCTAGTAGCCGAGATGGCTCTAAAGGCACTGGTTCAGGGCAATCTACCAGCGGAGGATTATTGCACCCAATTCAGAAGGTGGTGTGTCCCCTCAGGATGGATCGAACCAGCCCTGAAGAGTCAGTTCAGGTCAGGTCTGTCTGATAAATTAAAGGATCTTCTGGTCAGTTATCAACTTCCAGAGACCTTAGAGGAGATGATGACCCTTGTTGTCCGACTCGACCGACGGGTTAGAGAGAGACGACAGGAACAACAGTTCTCTTCCCAGATGGTGGTCCAGCCAGAGGCCTATCCCAGAGACAATGCTGAGGTCTCCACCGAGGAACCCATGCAGGTTGGCATGACCCGAGGGAATCTTCGCCGCAGACATGGAGAATGCTTTTACTGTGGAGATCCTGACCATTGGATCAACCAGTGTCCTAAGAAGGTCCTCTCTGTCAAGTCTCCTAAGGCAAGGCAACCTAAAGACCAGGTACACCCTGAATTTTCTAAATGTAAGCTTTCGGTACCCATTACGATTTCTCTGGGAGTAGATACATGGCTGGGTAAGGCCTTTATTGATTCTGGCTCAGCGGCTAGCTTTATTGACTCTGAGTATGCCGTAAGATTGGGTATTCCTATGTTTGCCTTACCAACTCCTATCCATGTCATGGCTATTGATGCTACTCCTCTTATTGGTGGTACGGTGAGCTTATGTACCTCTGAGATTTCTCTAACCGTGGGTGTGTGCCACTCAGAGAGATGTTCGCTTTTAGTCCTGGAGAACCTACCGGCTGAGGTGGTACTAGGGTTGCCTTGGCTCCGACTACATAACCCCACTATAGATTGGTCCAATGGGGAGTTGGTGAGATGGGGGCCTAAGTGTGACTCGTGCTTGTCCGTGGTACAGACTGGGGTCTCAGTAAAGTCTGATACTTTACCCACTGTTGTTATGGAATATTCTGATGTATTCTCATCACCAACCCCGGAGGTTCTACCCCCCCATAGACCTTATGATTGTACCATAGGGCTAGTAGAGGGGGCCAAGTTTCCTAAAGGACGAATTTATAATCTTTCTATGCCCGAACGCAAGGCCATGGAAGATTATATTAAGGAGAGCCTTGGCAAAGGGCATAATAGACCTTCTGGCTCTCCTATGGGGGCGGGGTTTTTCTTCGTAAAGAAAAAAGATGGTGGTCTTAGGCCATGTATCGATTACCGGAGATTAAATAAAATCACTGTCCAGAATAGATATTCCCTCCCATTGATTCCGGATTTATTTAACCAGGTTCTGGGGGCAACCTGGTTTTCCAAAATTGACCTGAAAGGGGCATGCAATCTAATCCGAATCAAGGAGGGAGACGAATGGAAGACGGCGTTCAATACTCCGGTAGGACACTTTGAATATCAGGTGATTCCTTTTGGAGTCAGCAATGCCCCAGCTGTGTTCCAAAACTTTATGAATGACATTCTTAGGAGTTCTTAGGTAAATTTGTTATTGTCTATCTTGACGACATTTTGATATTCTCTCCTGACTTCGAATCCCATGTGTCTCATGTTAAACAAGTATTAGAGGTGTTGAGGGAGAATCAGCTATCCGCTAAACAAGAGAAATGTGTCTTTGGTGTACAGGAGATTCTGTTTCTAGGGCATGTTCTGACTCCTCACGCCTTCAAGATGGATCCTGGTAAGGTACTAGCAATTAAGGAATGGGTAAGACCTTCATCCTTAAAGGCCTTACAACGGTTCTTAGGTTTCGCCAATTACTATCGTAAATTTATTATGAATTTTTCCGTAATTGCTTAACCGTTGACCGACCTTACTAAGAAAGGGGCGGATTTGGAGAATTGGTCTACTGAGGCCATTTCTTCATTTGAAAAATTAAAAAAGGCCTTCAGTAGCGCTCCCATTCTGATCCAGCCTGATCAGGAGAAACCTTTTATTGTGGAGGTGGATGCGTCCGAGGACGGCGCAGGAGCAGTCCTTTCACAAGGTCCTGCTAGCCTCACTAATCTGAGACCATGTGCCTTCTTCTCCAGGAAATTCTCTCCCACAGAGAGAAACTACGACATAGGGAATAGGGAGCTGCTGGCCATTAAATGGGCATTTGAGGAGTGGAGGCATTTTCTGGAGGGGGCAAGGCATTGTGTAACTGTTGTCACTGACCATAAAAACCTTATGTTTCTCGAGTCTGCTAAGAGGTTGAATCCCCGTCAAGCCAGATGGGCTCTGTTTTTTTACTCGTTTTGATTTTTCCATTACGTTCAGGCCGGGAAGTAAAGATGTGAAGGCGGATGCATTATCTCGGAGCTTCCAGGCTTTTCAACCTACTGAGGTACCATCTGAAAGCATCCTGCCAGCAAAAATCTTCATAGCAGCTCTTACCCAGGATATCTCGGCTCGCATTAGGTCTGAACAACATCTGGCACTGGTATCCACCCCAACAGATAAGTTGTTTGTTCCCATACAATTTCGTCTCCAGCTGTTGGGTGAGTGTCACGATTCTGCCTTTTGTGGACATCCGGGTGTTGAGGGCACTAAGTTTCTAGATCTTATTGGTGGCCCACTCTAACTAGGGATGTCAAGTCCTACGTGTCAGCCTGTGAGGTTTCTGCCAGGTCCAAGACACCTAGGACTCGCCCTGCTGGTAACCTACGACCCCTACCCATTCCCAGTAGACCCTGGTCCCATATCTCAATGGACTTTATAACTGACCTACCGCCGGCGGAGGGTAAGACTGTAGTTTGAGTAGTGGTCAATAGGTTTAGCAAGATGGTCCATTTCATTCCCCTGTCTAAACTCCCGAATGCCAAAACCTTGGCGTCTATTTTTGTGAAAGAAATTGTTCGATTGCATGGTATCCTGGAAAATATTGTTTCTGACAGGGGTGTGCAGTTTGTGTCCAAATTCTGGAGGGCCTTCAGTCAAAAATGTAAAATTTCATTGTCTTTTTCCTCTGCCTACCACCCTGAGAGTAATGGGCAGACTGAACGCCTTAATCAGTCTGTCGAACAATTCTTGAGGTCGTATGTTGCTGATGACCAGCAATTATGGGTGAAATTTCTTCCATTGGCTGAATTTGCTTTAATTAACCGTGTCAATTCTTCTGCTGGGGTTTCACCTTTCTTTTGTAACCATGGTTTCCATCCCCGTTTTCATTCTGGGTCATCCGTCTCCTTCTCTAACCCTGAGGCGGATAGGCTCTCCTCTGAACTGTGCACAGTTTGGGCCCGGGTTCAATCGAACTTAGAAAAGGCTCAAAGTTCTCAGAAACTCAAGGACGATAGGAGACGTTCAAGGGGGGTGAATTTTCAGGTTGGGGATAAGGTATGGTTGTCCTCCAAGAATCTCTCTCTTAAGGTAGATTCTAAAAAATTTGCTCCTTATTTTATTGGACCATATAAGATCACGGAAGTGATTAACCCGGTATCTTTTAGGTTGGAGAAGCCCCGAGTCATTCCACATTCATAATGTGTTCCATAAGTCTCTACTTAAAAAATATTTTGAACCGGTAGTACCATCAAAAGCCTCGCCTCCGCCGGTTCTTGTTAATGATGCTGTCGAGTATGTGGTGTCTAAAATAGTGGATGTCAGGAAGGTGCGTAATTCCTTGCAGTACCTGATTCACTGGAAGGGGTATGGACCTGAAGAGAGATCTTGGGTACCTGCCAGGGAGGTTCATGCTCCTAGACTTGTTTGAAAATTTCACTTAGAACACCCTGAAAAGCCATCGCCTGAAGTCTTGGGTCCGGTGGCCCCTCGTAAAAGGGGGGGTACTGTAACGGGGTTCCGAAAGTGCACTCGGTCCCCCATTACCCGCAGACCTGTTGCTTAGCTTTGGGAAAGAGGATCTGTGTTTGACCTCATTCCCAGGGCGGCGTTACTAGCTGGGTGGCTCCCTGCTCCTAAGTCTGCCTTGAGCGCCGAGCTGATCACTCGGTGCTCGACTGGTTGGTCTGTCGGTCATGTGATGCTGGCCACGTCACATGACCCTCACTCCCCACTATAAATACAGGCAGCCTGCTGGCCATAGGTTGCCTGTTAATTTAGGTTCCACCTGTGATTTGGTCTTTCCTGGCGTACTTACCTCCTGCTGAATTCCTGACGATCCTCTGCCTGCTCCTTGTGTACTTTGCTGCTCTCCTGGTATTTATGACCCCGGCTTCTCCTGACAATTCTCTGCTTGCTCCATTTGTACTTTGTAGCTTTCCTGGTATTGACTCGGTCCGTTCACGTCCTGTTGTTTGTCTGTCTGTCATCCCTGCACTTATTCCAAGTTAGGGATTGCCGTCCAGTTGTCCCCTGTCATTAGGACTCGCGAGGCAAGTAGGCAGGGCCAGGGGTAAGGGTGGAGCTCAGTGGTCACTTCCCTTCCCCCTGTGTGTGTGTGTACGCGACCGTTACATTATTGGTATATACCACCCCCGCTTCAATCAGTTTTTTTGGGGGACGACTGGTATATCAGACCAGTAGAAATTATTTGGCCCAATAACGCTTGTCCCTCTATATACCTGCAGTATCGCAGCAGAACTGCACACAACTGCCGCACAATACAAATGCACTATAATATACTGTCTAACATAGAAAGTATATTATAACATTGTACAAGGAAGGCAATCCATTAGAATATACATAAAGATAAAACGTAACCTTTAATAATTTTACTATGAGGGTCCATTCACACATCCGTAAGTGTTTTGCGGATCCGCAAAACACGGACACTGACAATGTTTATTCCGCAATTTGCGGACCGCACATCACCGGCACTATAATAGAAAATGCCTAATCTTGTCTGCATCTGCGGACAAGAATAGGACATATTCAATTTTTTTGTGGAAACGGAAGCACTGATGCGGAAGTGCGGATCCGCAAATGCGGATGCGGACAGCACATTCCGGCCCCATTGCAAATGAATGGGTCTGCACCCGATCTTCAAGATTGCGGAACGGATGCGGACCCATTTTGCGGACGTGTGAATGGAAAAGATATCCCTCAAAATGAAAATAAATTTAATTATTAAAGTTAAAGTGATTCTGTCACCAGGATTAACGATATAGCGATATTTATATGTGCCCATTAGTCTCCATGCAGTGTTTATAATGATCCCACTGTTTATGCTCTGTGTGTGTTAGATTCTTATAAAAACCGATCTTATTGATTTGTAAATTACCTCTGTCAGGAGCCCAAGGGGTTGTCCCACGGTATGTTGGATCCCAGCCGTGCCCATTGATCCGGAGCCAGCACCGCCTACCACTTAATTTATTCACTCAACGAGTCAACTGCGCATGCGCCGGATCCCTCTGTGCGAGATTACGGCACTGAGAAGAACTGACGTCAGTGATAGTGGAGTGAATAAATTAAGTGGTAGGCGGTGCTGGGCTCCGGATCAATGGGCACGGCTGGGCTCCAACATACCGTGGGACAACCCCTTGGGCTCCTGACAGAGGTAATTTACATATCAATAAGATCGGTTTTTATAAGAATCTAACACACACAGAGCATAAACAGTGGGATCATTATAAACACTGCATGGAGACTAATGGGATGGGCACATATAAATATCGCTATATCGTTAATCCTGGTGACAGAAGCCCTTTAAGCAAAAAGCATAGATGTGGTCGGCAATAACAAGTGCTCGGCGGCACTAAATCAGAAACCATATGTCCTACCACAATCCGGGGGGTTCCAGTGCACATCCATGAATCCAGGAGGGAAAGCAAAAAACATCTATTCCTGGGCTAGATGATGATGCGGTATTGAAGGACAGGGTGGGCAAAGAACTGTCCCTGATATTGCCCTACAGGGGGTGCTATTCTGGCCCTGATAGCCTCACCACAGACCACCCGCCCTGATAAGAGCGACCCCGTCCGGAACCTTACCCTATATAAAAATAGCCCTAGTAAGCCCCTAGCCCCTAGGCCCCTGACTTCCAGGTGATCACTATATAGATTTATGTGTTTTTTGACTCATTATAAAAGTATAATATAAGTACATCGCACCCCTCTGTGTATCACACCTATCGATAGCACACCTATACCAGTCCTTAAAAGGACTTTTGTGGCCCTATTAGCTAGCGTTTGGTGTCCCTAACAGCCTGTCCCTGCTCCACACAGCAACCTCTCCCTACACTGGCAAAACACTGAATGTAAAATGGCGGCCAGATCAGGTTTATTTATAAGGTAGGGGGTATGTCCATGTGCTGAAACGTCTCAATTGGCTGTCCTGTACCTCCTGATGGATGTGTCATGGGTCAAAGTTCTTCACAAAGTAAAAGAATATGGAGGGCGCGAATATCTCCATATGTTTGCATGTTTGGCGAACACGCAAAGTTCGCAGCGAAAGACCGCCGGGCAAACCGCAAGGCCATCTCTAGTGGGCACAGCCCCCTCTGCTCACAGAGGGGGAGCTTACCTGGAATGAACTATTCCAGCTTAGATTTACTAAACTGAACCTAAGTCCTTACCAACACATTGCTGCCACCTGCTGGTGAACATGGAAATTACAGCAATAAACATTAGCGTTGACAATGTTTTATGCATATCTGTGAAGTTATAATGTAAAATGACATCAGATGACAAAGTGAAAGCTCTTAACAGATTGCAGCGGGGTAGAAGGGTTTCGTAACACAACTCTGGGGTGTTACAGAGTCATCAGAGAACTTCTGTAAGTGGCAGCCTGGGGAGTTGATAGAGAAGTCTGCAGTGTAGAGGGTGAAGAGGAACAGTGCCAGGAAGGGCGCACTGGCCACATATCTTGGCATATCCACCGTAAGAGGGCACATATCTTGGCATATCAACTGTCATGGGGCATATATTTTAAGATATCGACTGTGAAGGGGGCACATATCTTGGCATATGTACTGTGAGGGGGCACATATCTTGGCATATCAACTGTGAGGGGGCACATATTTTGGGATATCTACTGTGAAGGGGGCACATGACTTGGCATATCTACTGTGAAGGGGGCACATGACTTGGCATATCTACTGTGAGGGGCACATATCTTGGCATATAAACTGTGAGGGGGCACAGATTTTGGGATACCTACTGTGAAGGGGGCACATATCTTGGCATATCTACTGTGAGGGGGCATATATCTTGGCATATCAACTGTAAAGGGGGGCACATATTTTGGGATATCTACTGGGAAGGGGGCACATATATTGGCATATCAACTGTGAGGGGGTGCATATTTTGGGATATCTACTGTGAAGGGGGAACATATCTTGGCATATCTACACTGAGGGGGCACATATCTTGGCATATCAACTGTGAGGGGGCGCATATTTTGGGATATCTACTGTGAAGGGGGCACATATCTTGGCATTTCTTCTGTAAGGGGGCACATATTTTGGGATATCTACTGTGAGGGGGGCACATATCTTGGCATAGCAACTGTGAGGGGGCACATATCTTGGCATATGTACTGTGAGGGGGCACATATCTTGGCATATCTACTGTGAGGGGGCACATATCTTGGTATATGTACTGTGAGGGGGCAGATATCTTGGCATATCTACTGTGAAGGGGGCACATATCTTGGCATATCTACTGTTAGGGGGCACATATCTTGGCATATCTACTGTGAGGGGCACATATCTTGGCATATCTACTGTGAGGGGCCACATATTTTGGCATATCTACTGTGAGGGGCCACATATTTTGGGATATCCACTGTGATGGGACACATATCTTGACATATCTACTGTGAGGGGGGCACATATCTTGGCATATCTACTGTGAGGGGGCACATAGCTGGGCATAACTACTGTGAGGGGTCACATATCTGAGAGTAGACCTGAGGGACTGAAACACTGGGTATAAAATTTAAGTAGGCACATAAGGACTGATTCACATATATCCTCTCTGTAGCATGCTCTGTGTAAGGTATTTAATCTACAGTATAATACATGCAGTTTCATTGCTGCAAGCGCCGTGCAAAATACCACAAGGGGGCCCACTGAGACTTTATTTCCCAAGGGCCCACATGAACCTGGAGCCGGCCCTGGGAACAGGTGTGGGCAATATAAAAATCACTCCTGAAAACAGATAAAAAGGGGAGAAGTTGACTCAGTCTTTGCATTGTGTGTCTGTGTGTTCCACACTAAGCATGGAGAACAGAAGGAGGAGAAGACAACTGTCTGAGGACTTGAGAACCAAAATTGTGGAAAAATATCAACAATCTCAAGGTTACAAGTCCATCTCCAGAGATCTTGATGTTCCTTTGTCCATGGTGTGCAACATAATCAAGAAGTTTACAACCCATGGCACTGTAGCTAATCTTACTGGATGTGGACGGAAGAGAAAAATTTATGAAAGGTTGCAACGCAGGTGTCACACACGTCTAATATACCTCCAGCCACATAATTACTTGATCTTTTCTGTACAGTGAATGCCTAATTGTTGGGACCTCAGAGGAATTCAACACCTGTGACGACTATGTGTTATCGAATTTCACCTATTATCATTTGGGGTTTAATCAAGAGGATTTTAGTTAGCCATGTTTTTGATCCAATTTTATATTTTTAGTTCTTTTAAACATATGTATTTGACATTTATTTGTACTGGCCTGCAGTAAAATTGATATCCAATGACCGTCTAATATACCTCCAGCCAAATCACTTGTTCTTTTCTGTACATTGAATGAATAATTTTTGGGGCCTATACTCCCCTGGCCTGAAGTAAAATTGTCATCCAATGACCATCTAATATACCTCCAGCCACATAATCACTTAATCTTTTTTGTACGGTAAATAAATAATTTTGGGGGCCTGTAGTCCACTTGCCTGCAGTAAAATTGATATCCATTGACCGTCTAATATACCTCCGGCCACATAATGTCACGCCCTGCCCTGTGGGTGGTTTGAGGAGATCTGTCAGAATTGCTGCATGTGACTCGACCTGATAGTTTGTTTGTTGTGGGATTGAGCACAGTTCCACCTTCTCTTAGGTGGTGTTATTTTGGTGATTAGTGAAGCTATTTGTACCTCCCTTTTTCCCTATAGCCTTTGCAGATTATAGTTCTACCTTGTGTGAGTTTTGGATGCTTGGTGGATCGTCTGCTCCTTCTCGTATCAGATAAGTCTTTTCCCTTCTCTTTTTCCTTTTGGTTTCTGTTGGGACCTCTAGTGGGGACGCTAGCGCCTTCGGTGGTAGAAGGCGCTGGGTGTCTCTTACCCTTTTTCCCGATTGCTGAGGTTCTGTTTAGTGTGTTATAGTCTTAGGCACGGGGACATTTGTATATCTACCATTGAGGTATGCACATGGGCTTAGCAGCCTAGGGAAAGTGTGTCAGGGATTGCTAGGAGGTGACCTTGTTTTTTCCTAGCTTGTGGGTCCTAGTCCATTGTTTAGTTTGTCTTTCAGTTTGCTGTTACCTTCCCTACCTTCCCTTTTATGTATGGTCAATGCATAATTTTTGGGGCCTGTAGTCTAACTGGCCAACAGTAAAATTTTATACGGTGACCACCTAATGTACTTCCAGCCACATTATCAATTGTTTTTTTCTGTACGGTGAATGAATCATTTTTGGGGCCTGTAATCTAACTGGCCAACAGTAAAATTGTTATACGGTGACCGCCTAATGTACCTCCAGCCACCTTATCAATTGTTCTTTTCTGTACAGTGAATGAATAATTTTTGTGGCCTGTAGTTCACTCTCCTGCAGTAAAACTGATATCCATTGACCGTTTGCGAACATTTGATTGCGTTTGTGCGATCGCGTTCGCGAATCGCCCTGGCCGATGTTCGTCCAACACTACTAATGAACTGTGTGAGCAGAGAATCTCATGGCATCCAGGTGTGAGAGCATACCTCAGTGACCAGAGCTGCAGCTAAGCGAAGCTGATCGTGTCCAAGACCCTGATTCGGTCTAGAGGAATGAGGATTGCTGCCAGGAACGCTGATGAGAGCAGAGGAACAAATCAACATACACTGTGGTACCGCATGCTTGTTAGAGAGATATTTGTCTGTTCAGAGACACCAGCGGATGCAAAGCAGACCCGGGTCGGTAAGATCATGCACGCACCTCATCACAGTGTTGGTGTTTAGAGACCAGGCCTGTAGTTAGTTAGTTAGGGTTTCTGTTTGTATCAGGCCACAAGTGTTACTACTGTTCATTTCAAGGACTCCATAACTTAAAGTGACATTTCACATTGGAGAGCTGATAAAATTCTCACAAACTCAAGCCAGGCTGGCGTGTTTTGCTCAGGAGGAATACACATACACGTGCTACAGGACCAGTTATGGGAGGGGGAATACTGTAGAACTTGGTACGATTGTAAGCTGTTGTGCTGCACCGCAGGATATCCCATAACACACACCCATACAGTGGTTCTTGTTTTTAGGGTAATAACAGGCAGTGGCGCACCTACAAGGAAAACCAGACAAAATTATTTTTTTTAATCCTTCAGGGCCGCACAGCCGATCACCACAGACAGCGCGGCCCTGGATGTAATTGCGGTGGTGGGGGGGGGGGGGGGGGGGGGGGGTGGGGGGGCAGTAGGAGTACTAGGAGATGAGCGCTTCCATTGTGGAAGCGCTCATCTCCATATCTAATCCATCTGTATCGCCGTCCTTAGGACAGCGATACAGATGCCTGTGCTGTGCTGCGGCAGGGGAGGGAGAGGTGTGTCCCTCCCCTGTTTTTCTGATAGGCTGCAGGCACTAATGCCTGCAGCCTATCAGAGGCCGGCTCAGGCGGCGCGATGACGTCATCATCACACGCCTGAGCCGGGCAGCACACAGCAGGGACACAGGCCGGAAGAGCCTGCATCGCATCGCTGCTGATGGAGGTAAGTATCAGTGTATTTTTTTTTTTTTTGGAGGGGGGGAGCTGGCACTATGGGGGCACTAAAGGGGAGAACGGCACTATGGGGCATCTGGTGGTACTTTTTTTTTAGGTGGCACTTACTGGCACATTATGGGGGGGGGGCACCATGGGGAGAGGAGCACTATGGGGGCTCTAAAGGGGCTTTTTTTTTTTACACATTATGGGGGGCACTATAGGGGAGAACGGCACTAGGGGGCATCTGGTGGCACTATAGGGGCATTATTTGGGGGGCACCATGGGGGAGAGGAGCACTATGGGGGCTCTAAAGGGGCTTTTTTTATTGACATATTATGGGGGCACTATAGGGGAGAATGGCACTATGGGGCATCTGGTGGCACTATAGGGGCATTATTTGGGGGCACTAAGGGGAAGTGGGGGCTCTAAAGGGGCCTTTATTCTTATTGGCACATTATGGGGGCATTATGGCATCTGGTGGCACTAAGGGGGCATTTTTTTACTGGCACATTAGGGTAGGCACTATAGGGGAGAGCGGCACTATGGGGGAGAGGAGCACTATTGGTGCATATGGTGGCACTTAGAAGGGGCATTTTTTACTGGCATATTATGGGGGACACTATGGGGAAGGGGGAGAGGAGCACTATGAGGGCATTTACTGGGGCACTATATAGGGGTATTTTATACTGGCATACATTATGGGGACATTAGCTCAACAGCGGGCACTAAGCGGGGGTATTTCATGTACTGTCATATTGTAGGGAGAATTATTAGTACTAGGAGGTATTATGCGGAGCTTTGCTAATACTGGGGGGCTATGAGGAACATGATTACTAGTATGGGCACTATAGGGGCATTATTACTACTAAGTGTGCTCTGGCAGAGAATTATTTCTATTTTGGGGAGCCCTGTTACTTTGGGGGGCACCCTGCCACAGTATCAGCTTAGCACAATAATTTTTGGGGGACATTATCTTTATACTATTAGTGTCTGGGCGCAGTTATTTTTTTAGAGCACTGTGTGCCAATAATTGTTGAAGGGGGCACTATCTGTGTGGTAGTAGTATTTCCAGGGGGACCGTTTCTGCAGTATAGTATTGGGGGCACAGCGGGCACAGTATTGGGGGTGGCAGAAAAGGGTGTTCAGAAGATGTGAAGATGATGGAAATGTGGAAAACTAATGTCTGTTTGTTAATCTCTGCAGAGATGGGAGATGGCTGAAAAATCATCATGGCGGTCTGGTCTGAATGGAGAAGATAAAGAAAGAGAACGTCTACAACAAAGGTGACATCACTGGATGTAAGAGGTATGGGGCGCTATGTAGGAGAGGAGATGCCATTTGCAGAAGGAGGATTCAGAGCTGGGTGAGGACGGCCAAAGGGGGCAGCAGGCCACGGGCGGGTGGCAGATGGTGGGGGGAACCACAGGCCTTGAGCAGGATCTGGGGAAGGAGAAGAGCGGAGGAGCTTCCTGGCTGTAGCCGGCTGTCTATTGTATAATGTGAAGCAGGCAGTGCAGCCAGGACAGGTCCTCCTCTCTCCGTATGATGTGTAGAGACAGGCCTCAACTATAGAATGTCAGCTGTACAGTGTTTGTTGGGAGTGGCCTATTATATGTAGGAGAGGATTTTAATAATGGGCGGGGCTTCGCGCGCCGCATTGTTATTTTCCTGCACGGCTTTTAGAATCGCCAAGTAAAAGAATCAGCGCAACACACTACACCCCTTCCCTGCATTTTTAAATATAAAGGGGGCTTTGAAAAATTTAATTAGCACAGCGCACTACACATGCCACATTTTTTTGCCTTTCGGACCCCCCTAGACAAAATTCCTGGGTGCTCCCCTGATAACAGGTAAGGTGAAGCAGTTTAGTTGTGCCCGCCAGTAGGTAAATTACTGCACTTTCCTCCTTCATCCATCAGAGGGCGCCGTGCTGTGCAGCACAAGGGTCTCAGCCTTCGGGCTGGGTGTATGTACATTTATTGTATGTTCTCAGCATGTGTGGTTGTGTTTATTGCCACATTTAAGTAAAATTCTGTTTTGGCAAAAGCTGGTGTTGGGGTTGCTTTTCTTGTTTATGACTTCACTGTATCCTGGGGAGCCCACCCTGGTACACGGCTTACACCTACACCATATGTGACAGATCCTACAATGTCCTGCCTGCATCCTTCACCATATGTGACCCATCCTACAATGTCCTGCCTGCATCCTTCACCATATGTGACAGATCCTACAATGCCCTGCCTGCATCCTCCACCATATGTGACAGATCCTACAATGCCCTGCCTGCATCCTCCACCATATGTGACAGATCCTACAATGTACTGCATGCATCCTCCACCATATGTGACCCATCCTACAATGTCCTGCCGGCATGCTTTGCCATATGTGACCCATCCTACAATGTCCTGCCTGCATCCTACAATGTCCTGCACTCATCCTTCACCATATGTGACAGATCCTACAATGTCCTGCCGGCATCCTCCACCATATGTGACAGATCCTATTATGTCCTGCCTGCATCCTCAACCATATATGACCCATCCTACAATGCCCTGCCGGCATCCTCCACCATATGTGACAGATCCTACAATGTCCTGCCTGCATCCTCCACCATATGTGACCCATCCTACAATGTCCTGCCGGCATGCTTTGCCATATGTGACCCATCCTACAATGTCCTGCACTCATCCTTCACCATATGTGACAGATCCTACAATGTCCTGCCGGCATCCTTCACCATATGTGACAGATCCTACAATGTCCTGCCGGCATGCTTTGCCATATGTGACCCATCCTACAATGTCCTGCCTGCATCCTCCACCATATGTGACAGATCCTACAATGTCCTGCCTGCATCCTACAATGTCCTGCCTGCATCCTACAATGTCCTGCACTCATCCTTCACCATATGTGACAGATTCTACAATGTCCTGCCTGCATCCACCACCATATGTGACCCATCCTACAATGTCCTACATGCATCCGCCACCATATGTGACACATCCTACAATGTCCTGCCTGCATCCTCCACCATATGTGACAGATCCTACAATGTCCTGCCTGCATCCTCCACCATATGTGACAGATCCTACAATGTCCTGCCTGCATCCTCCACCATATGTGACAGATCCTACAATGTCCTGCCTGCATCCTCCACCATATGTGACAGATCCTACAATGTCCTGCCTGCATCCGCCACCATATGTGACAGATCCTACAATGTCCTGCCTGCATCCTCCACCATATGTGACCCATCCTACAATGTCCTGCCTGCATCCTCCACCATATGTGACAGATCCTACAATGTCCTGCCTGCATCCTCCACCATATGTGACCCATCCTACAATGTCCTGCCTGCATCCTCCACCATATGTGACAGATCCTACAATGTCCTGCCTGCATCCTCCACCATATGTGACCCATCCTACAATGTCCTGCATGCATCCTCCACCATATGTGACAGATCCTACAATGTCCTGCATGCATCCTCCACCATATGTGACAGATTCTACAATGTCCTGCCTGCATCCTCCACCATATGTGACAGATCCTACAATGTCCTGCCTGCATCCTACAATGTCCTGCACTCATTCTTTACCATATGTGACACATCCTACAATGTCCTGCCTGCATCCTCCACCATATGTGACAGATCCTACAATGCCCTGCCTGCATCCTTCACCATATGTGACCCATCCTACAATGTCCTGCCTGCATCCTTCACCATATGTGACCCATCCTACAATGTCCTGCCTGCATCCTTCACCATATGTGACCCATCCTACAATGTCCTGCCTGCATCCTTCACCATATGTGACAGATCCTACAATGCCCTGCCTGCATCCTCCACCATATGTGACAGATCCTACAATGCCCTGCCTGCATCCTCCACCATATGTAACAGATCCTACAATGTCCTGCCTGCATCCTCCACCATATGTGACCCATCCTACAATGTCCTGCCGGCATGCTTTGCCATATGTGACCCATCCTACAATGTCCTGCCTGCATCCTACAATGTCCTGCACTCATCCTTCACCATATGTGACAGATCCTACAATGTCCTGCCGACATCCTCCACCATATGTGACAGATCCTATTATGTCCTGCCTGCATCCTCAACCATATATGACCCATCCTACAATGCCCTGCCGGCATCCTCCACCATATGTGACAGATCCTACAATGTCCTGCCGGCATCCTCCACCATATATGACCCATCCTACAGTGTCCTGCCTGCATCCTCCACCATATGTGACAGATCCTACAATGTCCTGCCTGCATCCTCCACCATATGTGACCCATCCTACAATGTCCTGCCGGCATGCTTTGCCATATGTGACCCATCCTACAATGTCATGCCTGCATCCTACAATGTCCTGCACTCATCCTTCACCATATGTGACAGATCCTACAATGTCCTGCTTGCATCCTCCACCATATGTGACAGATCCTACAATGTCCTGCCGGCATCCTTCACCATATGTTATTGCTCCTACAATGCTCTGCACGCATCCTCCACCATATGTGACAGATCCTACAATGTCCTCCTGCCGGCATCCTACAATGTCCTGCACTCATCCTTCACCATATGTGACAGATTCTACAATGTCCTGCCGGCATCCTACAATGTCCTGCACTCATCCTTCACCATATGTGACAGATCCTACAATGTCCTGCCGGCATCCTCCACCATATGTGACAGATCCTACAATGTCCTCCTGCCGGCATCCTACAATGTCCTGCACTCATCCTTCACCATATGTGACAGATCCTACAATGTCCTGCCGGCATCCTCCACCATATGTGACAGATCCTACAATGTCCTCCTGCCGGCATCCTACAATGTCCTGCACTCATCCTTCACCATATGTGACAGATCCTACAATGTCCTGCCTGCATCCTACAATGTCCTGCACTCATCCTTCACCATATGTGACAGATCCTACAATGTCCTGCCGGCATCCTCCACCATATGTGACAGATCCTACAATGTCCTCCTGCCGGCATCCTACAATGTCCTGCACTCATCCTCCACCATATGTGACAGATCCTACAATGTCTTGCCCGCATCCTCCACCATATGTGACAGATCCTACAATGTCCTGCACTCATCCTCCACCATATGTGACAGATCCTACAATCTCCTGTCCGCTTCCTTCACCATATGTGACAGATCCTACAATGTCCTCCTGCCGGCATCCTCCACCATATGTTATTGCTCCTACAATGTCCTCCTGCCGGCATCCTCCACCATATGTGACAGCCAGTCTGGTGGGATTACCTTTCCCTGGAGTAAAAGGTTCAGTGTAGACTGCTTGTTACACAAAGTGAAGACTCACAAGCCAGAAAAACCTTTAGACTGACCTCCTCGCCAGTTTTATCTACAGGTTGTGTATCATGGAAAGCAAAATCATGAATACTTGTCCAGATGCTGACAACACAACATTAATCCCTGACCACCTGGACGAGGCTGAGCTAATCTCAGTTTAGGACAGGGATCAGCAACCTTCGGCACTCCGGCTGCTGTGAAACTACAATTCCCAGCATGCTTCATTCATTTTTATGGAGGTTTGGAGAAGAGCACAGTAAATATGCATGCTGGGAGTTGTAGTTGCACAACAGCTGGAGTGCTGCAGGTGGCCTACCCCTGATCTAGGAGAACAAAGCCACCCGCCGTACATGAAGCTTCCGTACACAGGGAATCCGGTGTCCTCCCAGAGATTATGGCTTGTCTCCAGTCTGAGAGAAGAAGAGACCAGCACAGCCTGGTGATAGAGCGCACTGGGCTAGGAGACCTCATCAAGACTCGAGCTACAGGTCTAAGATTTAACCCTTATTATACTGCTCTCCTCAGCATATACTAGGAACCAGGAAGACATATGGACACCATCAACGTTTTGTCCATGTTAACTTACTACAAAATCACAGGCAGCCAACATTTTTTAAGGACAAATAAAAAAAAACCATAATGAATGCTAAAGATTATAAGTGATGCATGTCTGTAGCTCAATATACAGATAAGAACCATTACCATCATTGACTGTGAGCTGTAAAATGATGAAAATTACCTATAAAATAGTCTAGTCTAGAACCACCAGCCTCAAAAAAAATCACGGACACATCTATTTTTTTCACGGATATAGGAAAAAAGTTGCTTAATTTAATGGATTGTCCAGAAATTTCTGGACAGTTGGCAACCCTGCTCCGGGATATGAGTGAGAATTCAGCAGGGTATTCACTGTGGGACTTTTTACAATCAATGTGATACATGTAATTCCAAGTATTTATACCATGTGATCAATTTACATAACGATGTGCAATTACATATACAGAGCATAAAAAGGTAAAATACAATAAATGAATTATAAATATAATAATATGTGCTTGAGCAGCGTCACAATCACAAAACCCGTGTATAGTATTAACCTCTTCCTGACACAGCCACTTTCCGTTTTTTCTGTTTTCCTTCTTTGCTTCTCGCCTTCCATTTAAAGGGGTTGTCTGGGTTCAGAGCTGAACCCTGACATATCCCCATTTTCACCCAGGCAGCCCCCCTGACTTAAGCATCGGAGTTCATGCTCCGATGCTCTCCTTTGCCCTGCGCTGAATCGCGCAGGACGAATGCTTCCGCCCAGCAGTGAGCCCGCTGACGTCGCGGGCACTGATGGGCGGGCTTTAGCGCTGCCCTAGCCTGTCACCGGGCTCACTGCCGGACGGAAGCCTCCGCCGGCAGTGTGTTATTGTAAATAAAAGAGCCCTTGCCCTGGGCTATACATAGCAGGGCAAGTAAGACCCTTTAATATCCCATACAATGTGGTGGACAGTTGGAAAAAAAAATCTAATGTGGTGACACTGTAAACGTAGGCACTCTATGGAGGTCTCTACTGTAAGAGCGATCCTAGTATGGAGGTCTCTACTGTAAGAGTAGTCACACTATGGAGGCCTCTACTGTAAGAGCAGTCACACTATGGAGGTCTCTACTGTAAGAGTGGTCCTAGTATGGAGGTATCTACTGTAAGAGCAGTCACAATATGGAGGTCTCTACTGTAAGATCAGTCACATTATGGAGGTCTCTACTGTAAGAGCGGTCCTAGTATGGAGGTTTCTATTGTAAGACCAGTCACACTGTGGAGGACTCTACTGTAAGAGCAGTCACACTATGGAGGTCTCTACTGTAAGAGCAGTCACACTATCGAGGTCTCTACTGTAAGAGCAGTCACACTATGGAGGTCTCTACTGTAAGAGCAGTCACACTATCGAGGTCTCTCCTGTAAGAGCAGTCACACTATGGAGGTCTCTACTGTAAGAGCGGTCACACTATGGAGGTCTCTACTGTAAGAGCGGTCACACTATAGAGGTCTCTACTGTAAGAGCGGTCACACTATAGAGGTCTCTACTGTAAGAGCGGTCACACTATAGAGGTCTCTACTGTAAGAGCGGTCACACTATGGAGGTCTCTACTGTAAGAGCAGTCACACTATCGAGGTCTCTACTGTAAGAGCAGTCACACTATGGAGGTATCTACTGTAAGAGTGGTCCTAGTATGGAGGTCTCTACTGTAAGAGCAGTCACATTATGGAGGTCTCTACTGTAAGAGCAATCACATTATGGAGGTCTCTACTGTAAGAGCAGTCACACTATGGAGATCTCTACTGTAAGAGCGGTCCTAGTATGAAGGTCTCTACTGTAGGAGCAGTCACAGTATGGAGATCTCTACTGTAAGAGCGGTCCTAGTATGGAGGTTTATACTGTAAGAGCAGTCACACTGTGAAGGACTCTACTGTAAGAGCGGTCACACTATGGAAATCTCTACTGTAAGAGCAGTCACACTATGGAAATCTCTACTGTAAGAGTGGTCACACTATGGATGTCATTACTGTAGGGGTCACACTATGGAGGTAAAGTGTTTTGGCTCCTGCTTGCTGTGTTACCTTGGATTTTTGCTGTAGGTAGGTGCCACCAAGGAGCTTCACTTTTTGTTCTTCAGAGATCAACACTCCCCTCATATGAACATGTAGACCAATGTTTCATGGCTGAGCTGTTTCTGCTTCTGGCCATTTCTTCTTGTCATTGCAGCACATACATGACCTGAGCCCATTAAATAGGGCAAGTATTTGGTGGCCATCAGAAGTAGTATCTGAGGAAAAATTCATCAGTCATTGAGCTCTCCAGTATGACCACCTCCGCTATCTTTATTGATGGAGATATCTTGATATTATGACCCTGCTATCAATGGGAGTGACTCCTAATGACCTCGTTGCCAAAAACAACACCCATTTATGTGAGAAGTGGAGAAGGGTACTTATTTATGCAGTCCTTAATTGGGATAATTATTATTTTTCAAAACCTTGTTGTGGACGACAGACACAAGATATTGTGCAATATTTTCTTATATGTTTTCGGAAATCTTCTTCTCTTACTCCATAGATGACCGGACTGAGGAATCTGGGCACACATGTGAACAAAACGTAGTTTGAAATGATTAAGTAAAACATGTAATTGTTCACATAGGTCTCGGTTACGGTCGAGATTAAGGAGGCTGTACACAACATGAGTTGGAAGGCATGGAGCATCACAGTTTTCCCAGCTTTAATGGCTGAAGAACGACCAGAACCGACCCTCCTAGCAACCAGCATGACATTAATGTAGGTAAATACAATGATCAAGGCCACCATGGTGAAGCTAAGAATATTGTTGAAGGCCCTGACCACATTTTGTATGGGGCTTATTATCTTTATAGCACCACACAACTCATAAAGGGAATATGAGTTTCTTTCTGCAAAGTAGATCACAGTAATGAAGTTTATACTACTTAGAGACAGCCCTACGGCCCAGATCACAGCAATTGCATATTTAGTTCTCCTTGGTGTACAAAACTGTACATGTCTCAGTGGGAAACATATGGCTATGTAAAGTTCTAGAGACATGACGGCCAAGTTGTATGGGGTCACTAGAAAGAAAGTGCCGAAGAAGCTTTGAATGATGAAACAGACTATTATGGGGAAATAAATAGAATTCATGTAAGACACTACAATGAAATTTGTTGAGATCATAAACAACGTGTCATTGATGAGCATGTTGACAAAAAGGACGTATCGAGGGTTCTCCTGCATGTGAGGAGTGGTGAAGAAGACCTTCAGCATAATGGCGATGAAGTAGGAGAAGAAGGTGAAACACAAAAGAGATGTAATCAGAAAAACAGTTCTGGTGACATCATCAACTCCGTTGGTGTAAGAGAACATCATGGTAACATTCCCAGGATCAGATGTGGAATTCAACATTGGAAAACTGGATGGTAGCAATTCTTCTAGGAGATCTCACACAAGAACGTGACAGTGTTGAGCTCGTCAGATGTCTAGAAAAATAATATATATATATATATATATATATATGCATTATAACTTACAGACTTCTTTTCTGCTGCACATACTAGAATGAGTATCTACCTATCAGACTTACCTCTATCCATAACATGTCCATGTTCCTTGGGATGTCTCGCAGTTCCTGTATACAGATGAAGCATTTTAATTTCAATAAGAGTTCATTTACTGCCATGGATCATCATAAGGTGTTGTACATTACATCTTTAGCATCACTGTCTGTGGGTTCTAGAGTTGTCCTCCATATTAAGTCACCTTTTAATGGAGCATGCTCTGTTGTTGTTTCCCCCCCCCCCCCCCTTCCCTAAGATTCATGTGGAATCCAACTGAAAAAAAAATAAAAATCCATATGTTTTAGTGTGCAATCAGAGTATGGCCTCATTGACTTCTATGGGTAGCATATAAACAGTTCCACACAGATCAGAGGTACTGTGTAGCCTTAAAGGGGTATTCCAGTTATAACAAGTTATCCCCTATGCGCATGATCGGAAAAGTGCACCATCGCTCCATTCATTTCTATGGGAGCACCGAACAAAGCCGAGTACAGCATAGAAATTAATGGAGCTACGACATGATTTTCCAACCAGCTGCTCCATCCATTTCAGGGGGCTCCACAGGGTAGGGGGCCTTCGTTCTCGTGATCGGTGGGGGTCCCTGCGGTAGGACCCCTTCAGCCTGATAGTTATGGATAGAGGATAACTTGTTATAACCTGATTGCTATGAGTACATCACATGCACCCCTAAAAAAAATGCGCAGTCACTAGGAATAGGTGGATGACTCACGTCCACCAGAATAGACTATCACAAAACAGCTTATCATTCACTTATAGAGATGTTCCTAAGTAATGAGCCCGTCCCTATGACACCCATATGACCTAATATAAAACTTGGTGTAGACCCAGGCATACTTTGGCTTTTTTGGCATGTCCTATAGTGATGGAGTCCATTTCCAGACATTGATGGAGTCCATCCTCATACTGCTAACTCTGGCCATGCCTCTGTCTAGAACGATGGTGTCCAACTTATGACTCTCCAGTGCCATTTCTCTTCGATATGGCAGAAGAGACACAAACATGGAAGGGGTCACTAACTTCTGTCACCAATATATTCAGTATCTACCTGCAAGTTAATGGACACTCACAGCGCTATAGCCAGCATTACAGTGTAGACACACGGGGGGGTTCGGTTGCTCTTCTCTGAGGCTTCTGCATGGTGCACATATTTATAGTTGTAGAGTGAAGCTCCCAGTAGAGCGTGATATCCCTGGATTCAAGGAATCAGTGAGCGTAATATCTAATTATAACACTGGAGACATAGAAAGCTATTTCAGCATTTTAGTTTTGAGGCTGTAAATGAGCCTCTGGAGAATCATCTCAAAGTTCCTTCACAGCCTTGGTTCTGCATGGCTCAAAGGTGTATTTTTAATGTGTATATTATACAATATTTGAGGTCTGATTATGGAGTGGCTGAGATTGCATACCCTACAGTGTGGCTTATATAAGCGTGGATACTGTGGTTTGGGTGGTGGCCTGATTGGGGTAGTCTTTAGGGCAGTAGGCTGAACCATGTGACTGATGGGAAGGGTGGTGTAGTGGGTTCCATGGAATAGTATGTATACTTACCCATATCCAAGTTGTCAAATTTGGACTATTTATGCCCAACCAAAGAAACCCCAACCTGCCCACTTTGGGTAAGGTTTCCATATCTCCAGCCCGTTTTACTGTTTGGTCCACAGGATTGTCCTGACAAAACCATGACTGTTGGCATGTATGAGCCCAGAGAATTCAGACCATCTGACTGGCAGAGGAAATCCTAAGATAGACCTTAGTCCTGGTTGGTAGGTTTATGTTGGTGGGACATGGTTTGGGATGACAGAGCCCTTGAAAGCAATCGTAGCGGCTTCAGAGAACACCATCAACCACTCTAAAGCCTATATTAGACAGAACAAATATTGAACGAGCCTCACGAGATGTAATAAGTATTAAATGGCGAGCAAGGAAGGAATGGGAATGAATAATGCAAGTCACCCGTACATACTAAATGGTAAAAAAATGGGTAACACTGACATGGAAAAGGACTTAGGAATTTTAGTGAACAACAAACTAAGCAGTAAAAACCAGTGTCAGGCAGCTGTTGCCAAGGCCAATAAGATAATAAGTTGCTTCAAAAGGGGCATAGATGCCCGTGATGAGAACATGGTTCTGCCACTTTACAAACCACTAGTCAGACCACACATGGAGTACTGTGTACAGTTCTGGGCGCCTGTGAACAAAGCAGATAAAGCAGAGCTGGAGAGGGTCCAGAAGAGGGCAACTAAATTAGTAACTGGAATAGGTGGACTACAGGTCCCAGAAAGATTATTATTATCAGACGACTGAGAGGAGATCTAATAACGATGTATAAATATATCAGGGGTCAGTACAGAGATCACTCCCATCATCTATTTACCCCCAGGACTGTGACGAGGGGACATCCTCTGCGTCTGGAGGAAAGACGGTTTGTACACAAACATAGAAAAGGGTTCTTTACGGTAAGAGCAGTGAGACTATGGAACTCTCTGCCTGAGGAGGTGGTGATGGTGAGGTCACTAAGAGAGTTCAAGAGGGGCCTGGATGTGTAATACCCCAGAGTTGTGTTACTACACGCCTCTACCCCGCTACTGTCTCCTAAGAACCTTTATACTGTCATCAGATATGATTTTGCTCATGTCCTCCACAAATGTGCATATACAACTATGTTAACTGTAATGGTTCATGTAACTAGCCTGGTTACCAGTGGGTGGCAGCATCATTGGCAGAGATAGTCTTAATGTTATGGCAGTTCAGAGTGGAGCAATCCTGTTCTATTCTGCCCCCCCCCCCCTCTTTCTAGAGAGAGTTGGGCTAGTCCCTCTTCCTGTAGCAAGGGAGGGAAGAACCAGTTAGAACCAGATATAGTTTGCCCCCTGTTGGAGAAAGGAGGGTTTTGAGTAGTGTAACGTTACAGCTACTCCCTCCTTAGGAAAGAAAGTAGGGGCATTGCTCCGCAAGAGACCTGGCCAAATACCCAGTCTGAGCACCTTCAGCTCTGCTGGATGAAGAGAGCAGAAACTTCAGGCAAACTCCAGAGTTCCAGGAAGAAAGCATCCCCTGAAAATCCATCTGTGAGATAAGTCCAGAGACCTAGGAGAAGCCAATTCCTCCTCAGCTAGTCTGTCCCCACACAGCAGAAGTTACCAGATAAGTGCAGAAGCTAACCCTGCCACAGTTACAGAGCTATCAGACGTTTATCCTGCAAGCTTCACATTTAAAGCAGAAGTACTCATTCCTGCCAATGATTGCCAAAACCTGCTGGGACCAGAGACCAAAGCTGTATACTGTTTGAATGCAAGTTATTTCAAGTAAAGCAATGTTTGAACTTTGTCTAAAGGTGTGGACATCATTTATTCTGCAAAGTTCCTCTATTACTCCTACTATCAGTACACTTAAATTTATTGCAAGTGAGCCAGGAGCCAGGAGTCCAGCCGTCCCCAGGTAGGAGACACTGTGACACAATTTACACTACCCTACAGAGACAATATAGGCCATTACCCCACTCTGGCATTCCTAATCTGGGATGTGCGTTATTGCACCTTGGAAGGGCCCTGGGATAGTACCCTGCGCACACTGCAATTGGCTTCACGACAAATACTGAATATTATCCACCCGTACCTGGCCACTGCAGATGTATTTCTGGAGTGTAATAATATTACAGGTTATAGAGATGGGTTGTTGATCCAGGGAGTTATTCTGACTGCCTGATTGGAGTCGGGAAGGAATTTATTTCCTAAAGTGAGGAAAATTAGCCTTGCAACTTGCAGGATAACAGGCTGAACTGGATGGACAGATGTCTTTTTTTCAGCCCTATTAACTATGTTACCATAAATCGCCGGTTTCTCGCCAATCATGATATTCCATCCTGCTAAAAAATGTATCAGATCCGTTTATATACCGTATATATACAGTGCCTTGAAAAAGTATTCTGTCACGGCGGGGAGTGGGGAAAACCCCCCACCGTGCAATGACAGTGGCTGCAACGCCAAATAGCAGGGAGCAGGTCACCTCCTAGTGCAACCCTGAACTCTCCCTAGACTCCTAACGCATGAGCCGCCTCAGAAGGTAAGGGGGCTCATGCTCACCAACCTTTGAGCCTGCTATCCCTGCAAAGCCCTAGGCCTTATGACAGGGCAAAGACCACCCATTCATCCTACACCACGGATGAATGGTGTCTCCAGAGGCCCAGTGGCAAACAGGATGCAAGACCATGGGCTAAACAGTACGGCAGGTAAGTAACAGCAACACAACAATGCTATCCACACCTACCTACCGCAGCCGTGATGAAAGGGGGCTCCAAGCTGGAAAACCCACAGTCTAGTCTTCGCTTAAACCCCTCCGGGAAAGCACGCCCCTTCCGGAGCCACATACCACAATCAAACCTCCAAGCAAAATCAAACTGACCTTCAGGCTCCACCACACCAACATATAAGGAGGCCTGAGGTCACACCCACCACACCTACCAAGCACACCTTAACACCGTGCACACCAAAGCAGGGAAATGAAACATCCTTAAAGGGAAAGCGCACACACATGCATATCAACAAGTTGCCACCGGCAACCAGCATGCGCGGCAAAAGTGTCACGGCACACACCAAAGGCCGTGACATATTCACCCCCCTCTCTTTTTTCATATTTTGGTGCCTCACAACCTGGAATTAACATGGATTGTTTGAGGATTTGCATCATTTCATTTATAGAACATGCCCACAACTTTGAAGATCTTTTTTTATTTTTTATTGTGAAGCAAACAACAAATAGGACAGAATAACAGAAAAAGTCAATGTGCAGAACTATTCACCCCCCTAACGTCAATACGCAATCACAGCTCCAAGTCGCTATGAGCCACATCTTAACACTGGGATTTTTGGCCATTCCTCCTTGCAGATCTGCTCCAGCTCCTTCAGGTTGGATGTTTGCGCTTGTGAACAGCCATCTTTAGGTCTGATCACAGATTTCCTATTGGATTGAGATCTGGGCTGTGACTCGGCCATTCCAACACATTTATATGTTTCCCCTTAAACCACCCAAGTGTTGGTGTAGCCGTGTGTTTGGGGTCATTGTCCGGCTGGAAGATGAACCTCCGTCCTAGCCTCAGATCACGCACAGAGTGGTGCAGGTTTTGTTGAAGAATATCCCTGTATTTAGCCCCATCCATCTTTCCCTCAACTCTGACCAGTTTCCCAGTCCCCCCAGCAGGATGCTGCCATCACCATGTCTCACTGTGGGGATGGTGTTCTTTGGGTGATGTGATGTGTTGGGTTTGCGCCAGACATAGCCTTTTCTTTGATGGCCGAAAAGTTAAATTTTAGTCTCCTCAGACCAGAGCACCTTCCTCCATACATTTTGGGAGTCTCCCACATGCATTTTCGCAAACTCCCAACGTGCCTTATTGTTTTTAGCTGAAATTAATGGCTTTCTTCTGGCCGTTCTGCCTTAAAGCCTAACTCTATGGAGCGTACGGCTTATTGTCGTCTTATGTACAGATACTCCAGTCTCTGCTGTGGAACTCTGCAGCTCTTCCAGGGTTACCTTAGGTCTCTGTGCTGCCTCTCTGATTAATGCCCTCCTTGCCCGGTCCGTGAGTTTTGGTGGGCGGCCGTCTCTTGGCAGGTTTTCTGTTGTGCCATGTTCTTTCCATTTGGTTATGATAGATTTGATGGTGCTCCTGGGGATCATCAAAGATTTGGATATATTTGTATAACCTAACCCTGACTTGTACTTCTCAATAACATTGTCCCTTACTTGTTTGGAGAGTTCCTTGGTCTTCATGGCAGTGTTTGGTTAGTGATGCCTCTTGCTTTGGTGTTGCAGCCTCTGGGGCCTTTCAAAAAAGGTGCGTATATGTAATGACAGATCATGTGACACTTAGATTACACACAGGTGACATCATTTCACTAATGATGTGACTTCTGAAGGTAATTGGTTGCACCAGAGCTTTTTATGGGCTTCCTAACAAAGGGGGTGAATGCATACGAACATGCCTGTTTTCTATTTCTGAACAAATGTTTAATTTATATATTTTTCTCATTTCACTTCACCATCTTAGACTATTGTGTTCTGATCCATCACATAAAATTCAGATTAATGAAACATTAAATTTAAGGCTGTAATGTAACAAAAAAACGAAAAAAATCAAGGGGGTGAATACTTTTGCAAGGCACTGTGTATATATATACATATATAAGAAAAACACTGCAGCACTTCCAAATAGGTGAAAAAATTTGGGATCCCTTTTATTGATTGAACACTTTGGTCAAGTGTAATTCCGCTGGCACTCCTTCTGTCTATATGTTTGCTAGGCGTGCTGCCCTGGACTTTTTGTATATATATATATATATATATATATATATATATATATACAGTGCCTTGCAAAATTATTCACCCCCCTTGACTTTTTTCGTATTTTGTTACATTACAGCCTTAAGTTCAATGTTTCATTAAACTGAATTTTATGTGATTTTTTTATGTGACAGAACACAATAGTCTAAGTTGGTGAAGTGAAATGAGAAAAATATATAAATAAAACTATTGTTTAGAAATAGAAAACAGAAAATTGCCATGTGCGTATGTATTCACCCCCTTTGTTAGAAAGCCCCAAAAAAGCTCTGGTGCAACCAATTACCTTCTGAAGTCACATAATTACTAAAATAATGTCCACCTGTGTGTAATCTAAGTGTCACATGATCTGTCATTACATATACACATCTTTTTTGAAAGGCCCCAAAAGCTGCAACACCTAAGCAAGAGGCATCACTAATCAAACACTGCCACGAAGACCAAGGAACTCTCCAAACAAGTAAGCGACAATGTTGTTGAGAACTAAAAGCCAGGGTTAGGTTATAAAAAAATATCCAAATTTTTGATGATCCCCAGGAGCACCATCAAATCTATCATAACCAAATGGAAAGAACATGGCACAACAGCAAACCTGCCAAGAGACGGCCGCCCACCAAAACTCACGGACCGGGCAAAGAGGGCATTAATCAGAGAGACCTAAGGTAACCCTGGAATAGCTGCAGAGTTCCACAGCAAGGACTGGAGTATCTGTACATAGGACGACAAATTCGGCCATCAAAGGAAACGCTATGTCTGGCGCAAAGCCAACACATCACATCACCCAAAGTACACCATCCCCACAGTCAGACATGATGGGACTGGGAAACTGGTCAGAGTTGAGGGAAAGATGGATGGTGCTAAATACAGGGATATTCTTCAGCAGAACCTGCCCCACTCTGTGGGTGATTTGAGGATCGGACGGAGGTTCACCTTCCAGCCGGACAATGACCCCAAACACACGGCTAAAGCAACACTTGAGTGGTTTAGGGGAAACATGTAAATGTGTTGGAATGGCCGAGTCACAGCACAGATCTCAATCCAATAGAAAATCTGTGGTCAGACTTAAAGATGGCTGTTCACAAGCGCAAACATCCAACTTGAAGGCGCTGGGGCAGTTCTGCAAGGAGGAATGGGCAAAAATCCCAGTGTTAAGATGTGGCAAGCTCAAAGAGACTTATCCAAAGTGACTTGGAGCTGTGATTGCTGCAAAAGCTGGCTCTACAAAGTATTGACTTTAGGGGGGTGAATAGTTCTGCACATTGACTTTTTCTGTTATTTTGTCCTATTTGTTGTTTGCTTTACAATAAAAAAAAAAACATCTTCAAAGTTGTCGACATGTTCTGTACATTACATGATGCAAAAAAAAAACATGTTAATATCAAGTTGTGAGGCACCAAAATACGAAAAAAGTCAAGGGGGGTGAATACTTTTGCAAGGCACTGTATATACTACTCACAAAAAGTTAGGGATATTTGTCTTGCAGGTGAAATTTCAGGATGAACCTAAAATGCCCTCTAACCTTTACAGGTGAACTTAATGCAACCTTCTCTAAACTTCTGAATGCACATGTCCAATTGTTCAATCTTTCAGTACTTTTTGCACAACTTGCTGTTCTCTAACAAGGAGCTTAACGGCAAAAATCACAACAGGTGTTTGATCCATGAATCGACCTATACATTTTCTGGTTCAATTAGAATTGGTATTTAAACAGCCCTCCTGTTCACATCAAGATGACACCTAAACAGTTGATCAACAGTAGCTCGCCATTGCGAGGCTTTAAACAGGATGTTCTCAGACAGAAGTGTCATCAGAAAGTTATAACAGAGAAACTGACCACATCCCACACTGATGACCGCTTCATTGTGAACAATGCCCTGCGGAACCGGATGATGAATGCCACACAACTCCAGGCACATTTAAGGGAGGTGATAGGCACCCAAGTGTCATGTCAGACCATTTAAGACTGTTTGTATTAGTGTAGTCTGCGTGCTAGACGACCTGCAAGGGTACCTGACCACACCACCAGGCACAGACGTCATCGTCTTGCATGGGCCAGGGAGCATCTATGCTGAACCAGGGACCAGTGGGTCTCAGTGCTGTTTACTGATGAAAGTTGATTCACGCTGAGCATAAATGATGGCCACCAATGATGTTGGAGATGTCAAGGAGAGGGCTATGCATCAGCCACTATGTCACCAGATGATCCTTTGGTGGTGGTGATGTTACAGTGTGGTCAGGTGTGTCTAGTCAATACAAAACTGCCCTATACTTTGTGAATCGTACAGTGACAAGTCCATACTACATGAAGAACATCATTAATCCAGTCATTGTGCTTCTGCAGAGCAACACAGGCCTAATTTCATCTTCACGGATGACAATGCACCAGCTCATGGAGGTGGCATCATTAGGGAACGGCTGCTGGAGACTGGGGGACCTAAAATTGAGTGGCCTGCACTTTCTCCAGACCTGAATCCCATAGAAAACCTATGGGATCAGCCGAGTTGTCATGTAGAGGTAACTCTGTACCCCAGAACCTCAATGACCTGAGGGCCGCCCTTCAAGAAGAGTGGGATGTCATGCCTCAGCGGACAATAAGTCGACTTGTGAACAGCAGGAGACTTCATTGCCAAGCTGTAATTGATACTCAAGGCCACATGACAAGTTCCTGAGACACTGACATTTTGTGGCGGTACCCAGCACTGATGGTGGCTTTTGTTTGAATAATTTGATTAAGGGCTCATGCCCACGACCGTATGTATTTTGCGGTCTGCAAAAAATGTTTCCACGAAAAATACGGATGACGTCTGTGTGCATTCTGTATTTTGCGGAACGGAACAGCCGGCCCCTAATAGAACAGTCCTATCCTTGTCCGTAATGCGGACAATAATAGGACATGTTCTATTTTTTTGCGGAACGGAAATACGCAAACGGAATGCACACAGAGTGACTTCTGTTTTTTTGCGGACCCATTGAAATTAATGGTTCCGTATACTGTCCGCAAAAAAAACGGAACGGACACGGAAAGAATATACTGTCGTGTGCATGAGCCCTAAAGGGAGTCTGTCACCTCATTTTCACCAATATAACGAACCACACTGCCCTATGGAAGATTGCAAACGCTTTCCAAGCATTCCTGTGTGCCCTTTGCGCCTTTATTCCATGTCCAGGAAAAGCACTTTTAGGGCTCATTCAAACGACCGTGGTTTGGTTTCGGGTGCGGACCCATTCACTTCAATGGGGCCGCAAAAGATGCGGACAGCACTCCCGTGTGCTGTCCGCATCCGTTGCTCTGTTCCGTGGCCCTGCAAAAATTATATTATTTCTATAAAGGGCCATCCGTTCCGTTCCGCAAATTGCGGAAGGCACATGGGCGGCACCCGTGTTTTGCGGGTCCGCAATTTGCTGGAAAACAGCTCCCAAGTGCCCAGCTGAAAGTGAAAGTATAAACAGCTTTCATTCCTGACTCGATTTCTAACGGCTATATCTTCTGATATAGTGGATATAATGCTGTGGTTCTAATCTCAAGATATGGTCTGGTTTGCTTTGGGCAATTAGGTTCTGTTTTCCAGCAGAAAAAAAGTGCTTTTACTGGACATTGAATACAGACAAAAAGTGCACACATGGATGCTTGGAAAGCATTTGCAATCTTCTGTGGGGCAGTGTGGTTAGTTATATTGGTCAAAAAGAGGTGACAGGCTCCCTTTAAGACGAGGAAATCACCATTGCTGCTTCTACTTGAATGACCAACTTTCATGATATAATATCACTGGAGCTTGAACTTTTTAAGTTCTCCATGAATTTCACCCGAATGCTAAATATTTCCCAACTTTTTGTGAATAGTGTATATGGAGTCGTCTACTCGCTTAGATCGCTTGGTACTTCGTAGTGAACGATTAATGAGCAAAAGTACGAAAGAACATCACTCAATGTAATAAGCACATTTTTGGTAACGAGCAGCAAGATCTTCGATCTAATTGTTATCTGCAAGACATCAGCAGGTCTAATACAAGCCTTAGTGAAGAAGTGATAAGTAATGTTAAACTGTTTGAATAGACTTTGGGCTGCAATTATGTCCTGTACACCCTACCACATGAAACCACTCTTTAAGGTGAATAATGTACATTAGAAGGTATTACTGCACAATGGACATCCATCTGCGTCCTGACCTTCAATAGTGAGTGGTTGCCATGCATCAGCTGCGCCCATCTCCCCTTCTCTGCTTCTATCTCCTACGCATCCCAGATCTGCTGATGCTATGCAACCATCAGTGTCCACCTCCCCTGCTCTGGCCAAGAAGCTCCATCCTGGCTCCTGGCTCTCCTGTATTATTAATGAGGGGTCAGGTAGTTTTATTCTTCACTAGCAGAAGGACCCGGCTTCGCTCGGGTATATTTCATCTATTTCATTTAATGTTTCTGTGTGTCGTTAAAAGATATAGACAAAATCCCCCATAACAGTGACCTCTACAGCACCCCGCCCCTTTAACAGTGAACTCCACAGTCCCCCACCCCTTAACACTGACCCCCCACAGTGCCTCACCACTTTAAAATGGGACCTCCACAGCAGCCCATCCCCTTAACTTTGACCTTCACAGCAGCCCGCCCCTTTAACTGTGAGTTTCACAGTACCCTGCTGCCTTAACAGTGACCTCCACAGCAGTTGCCCCTTTAATAGTGGCCCCTGCCCCTTTAACAGTGACCTCCACAGCGGCCTTCCCCCTTAACAGTAACATTCACAGTGAACGCCTCTTTAACAGTGACCTCCATAGTGTCCGCCCCTTTAACAGTGACCTCCACAGCGGACTGCCCCCTTAACAGTAACATCCACAGTGAACGCCTCTTTAACAGTGACCTCCATAGTGTCCGCCACTTTAACAGTGACCTCCTCAGAGGCCTCCCCCTTACCAGTGATCTCCACAGTACCCCACTCCCTTAACAGTGACCTCACAGTACCCTGCTGCCTTAACAGTGACCTCCACAGCAGTTGCCCCTTTAATAGTGGCCCCTGCCCCCTTAACAGTGAGCTCCACAGTGCACGCCCCTTTAACAGTGACGTCCACAGCGCCCTGCCCCTTTAATGCTAGGGCTACACGACGACCTGTGTCGCACAACATTTTGTCTCAACAATTTTTATAATGTTAGGCTAGGTGTCGCACTGCGACATGCTGCGACTGCGACGTGACAGTTGCAAAAAATCCATCCAAGATGGATGCATGTAGCAGCGTAGTTGTGCCCTATATGTCACGCGACTTATTGTCGTCGTGCAGCCCTAGCCTAAAGCTGACCTACAGCAGTGAAGAAAAATGGCTGGGTTGTTATGGAAACCTGGAGTAAAACTGTGTGTATGTGGAGACTAAGGGCCTGCGAGCTTCTATTGGCTGATAAGGGACATGTGACCGTGTGTATGGCAGTTTGGATATGAAGTGAAAGACTTGCAGGCTTATATTGGCTAATGCAGGTCATTTTTGAGGAATATCTCAGGAACGGTACGACCTAGAGAGCTGAGACCCCCACAAGATTTCTTTCCAGGTATCAAGGGATGTGTATACCAAGTTTCGTTGAAATGGATGGTTGTGTTTTTGATATATACATATATACGTCCTTCTTTATATACTGTATATAGATTAGATGACTGTAAAATGACTGGTGTAAGGACAACACTTCCCAAAATACAAATTACCAGACCAAGCTCTATATATACACTGAACAAGTAGAAAATGCTGGGAGAGTTCAGCTCTAAAGCCTTTAGAATAGTGAGCGCAACTCAGGATCAGTAATGTAATGTATGTACACAGTGACTGCACCAGCAGAATAGTGAGTGCAGCTCTGGAGTATAATACAGGATGTAACTCAGGATCAGTACAGGATAAGTAATGTAATGTATGTACACAGTGACTCCACCAGCAGAATAGTGAGTGCAGCTCTGGAGTATAATACAGGATGTAACTCATGATCAGTACAGGATAAGTAATGTATGTACACAGTGACTCCACCAGCAGAATAGTGAGTGCAGCTCTGGAGTATAATACATGATGTAACTCAGGATCAGTACAGGATAAGTAATGTATGTACACAGTGACTCCACCAGCAGAATAGTGAGTGCAGCTCTGGAGTATAATACAGGATGTAACTCAGGATCAGTACAGGATAAGTAATGTAATGTATGTACACAGTGACTGCACCAGCAGAATAGTGAGTGCAGCTCTGGAGTATAATACAGGATGTAACTCAGGATCAGTACAGGATAAGTAATGTATGTACACAGTGACTGCACCAGCAGAATAGTGAGTGCAGCTCTGGAGTATAATACAGGATGTAACTCAGGATCAGTACAGGATAAGTAATGTAATGTATGTACACAGTGACTCCACCAGCAGAATAGTGAGTGCAGCTCTGGAGTATAATACAGGATGTAACTCATGATCAGTACAGGATAAGTAATGTATGTACACAGTGACTCCACCAGCAGAATAGTGAGTGCAGCTCTGGAGTATAATACATGATGTAACTCAGGATCAGTACAGGATAAGTAATGTATGTACACAGTGACTCCACCAGCAGAATAGTGAGTGCAGCTCTGGAGTATAATACAGGATGTAATTCAGGATCAGTACAGGATAAGTAATGTATGTACACAATGACTGCACCAGCAGAATAGTGAGTGCAGCTCTGGAGTATAATACAATATGTAACTCAGGATCAGTACAGGATAAGTAATGTAATGTATGTACACAGTGACTCCACCAGCAGAATAGTGAGTGCAGCTCTGGAGTACAATACAGGATGTAACTCAGGATCAGTACAGGATAAGTAATGTATGTACAGAGTGACTCCACCAGCAGAATAGTGAGTGCAGCTCTGGAGTATAATACAAGATGTAACTCAGGATCAGTACAGTGACTCTTTTTGTATTCAAATACCCTTTTAATTGTGGACAAGTAATTTTATTTTATTTTTTTTTACTTTTTGCTATCTGTGATATTCCTAATATCCTATGAATTCTTGCAGTTCTGGATTTTAGCTACTACTGTAGTAGCCATCAGGGGAGTTATTGGTACAGTACCTCAGAATAGGGTATCTGCAAAGGGTTTATTGTTATATCATTATTTGGTTAAATGAAATGTATTTGCTGTATTTTCCTACTTAATTGTATTGTATGAATAGGTTGGGGTTAAACACGCTGACTGAGCCCCTTTATGATACCAGGAGATTGACCTGGGTCTGCCTCCTGGTTAGGGAAGTTCCTGTCGAGCCCCTTTGTGCTACAGAGAACACCTATGTTGGGTGAGCTCCTCAGAAGTAGACCTCAGTTTGAGTACCATCATCTCTGAGACTACAGCTCCAATAGCGCTCCTGAGTGAGAGAAGGAAGATTAGAAGGTCCAGAATCTACAAGGCCATGCATTGGAGTCAGACAGCAAGGTACTGTGCGCAGTAAATTCAAGGTAGTCACACTTCAAAGCGTCCGAGTGCAAAATCAAGGAAAAACAGCAGCTCTATTCGTGTAGCTATGACAAAGACTTCCACCAGCAGGCAATCTCTAACAAACGAGTTCCTCCTGTGGATTACAAAGTTGTGCTGCACATAGTGAAGTTCCACCAATCTTAATCTCTTAAATGTTTTTTTATATACACACAAGACTCGCTAAAATTCAGGCATCGAACAATAAAATCTGTAGCAACGCCCGACCCGGGTTTCGCCAGAATAGCTTCGTCAGGGGCGACGAATGTCCCACCCTTCCTTGGGCGTTCCTTTATACCACGGAGGGAGCCGGGTAAGCACACCTCTTTCCTTATGTTAATACATTAGAATTTTAAAAACCTTCTCCATAAAATTCTCCATAAATATTCCAATCATTTTTCATGCATAGAATTATAAACCATAATACCAACTTTTTTAAACAACCAGATGTTTTATATCACACATATCTTTTTTAGCGCTAACTCGATCCTATACACCACATATACTTCTTTTCTTTCTTTACATTTCTATCCCTATTCACACTGCGGCAGGAACCGACTATTCAATCAGACATGGTTTCAAGTCAAAATCGACATTTAATCCGCTGGGTTGCAGTGAATCTAACCTGTAGATCCACTCAACCTCTCTGCGGTTAATGTTACTAACCGGATCTCCACCCCTCCAATTTTGAACCACCTTTTCCAAACCCACGAACCAAAGCCCTCTTGGATCCTTATTATGACATCTTTTAAAGTGCATCGAGACGCTATGACTCTCCAGGCCTTTTTTTTATGTTGTTTATATGTTCTTGAAGCCGTGTTTTCAATTTACGTAGTGTCCCCCCTACATACAAATAATGGCAGGGACACTTTAGTAAATAAATCACCCCTGCATGTTCACAGCTTATCTCTCCTTCGATATTATATTCTATACCATTTTCTGTAGTCACGTTTTGTATATTCCGACACTTCTTGTCCAATTTGGAGCGGTTTCTGCAAGCAATGCAGAAACCACACCATGTGAACTGGTTTCTAGTTTCTTTTTAATAGAAATATAGCTGTGCACCGGTGAGTTGCGTATATAGAATACTGGGTTTTTCTGGAATTACGTTTCCCAAAATAGGATAATCTTTTAGGACCTTCCAATTTTTTCTTAACATTCTTCATTGGACCAGCAAGCGCACAAAATTGAGTAAAGAAAGTCAACCTAAAATCTTTTTCTTTATTCTTTACATCTCTCTCCTTCTTATTCTCCTTTCTTCCATTGGCTCCCACTTCCTCATATATTTTTTGTATTTTTCTTTCATCATACCCCTTTTCCTCAAACCATTTTCTTATCAGTTTACCCTGTTCCTCAGTCTTTTTTTATCAGTGCAATTCCTACAAATTCTCATCAGTTGGCCTTTTGGTATGTTTTCTAGCCAAGGTCCAAAATGACAGCTGGTTGTGTCAATGTAGCCACTGACATCCGTGGGCTTGAAATAGGTTTTAGTTTTCAGGGAGTTCCCTTCAATAAATATGGTAAGATCCAAGAAGTTAACCCTCTCCGCACTGATCTCACTAGTAAATACTAGGTTCAGATCTTTCATAAAGTTTCTCAACCCCTCCTCCTCCCCTTCCCAGATAATCAGACAATCATCTATGAATCTCTTCCATAAAATAAGCCTCCCTCCTGTCTGGTTCCTTTGCAACTCAGGTTTAATCCTTTCTTCCTCCCATGCCGACATAAAAACATTAGGAAAACTGGGGGCGAATTTCGATCTCCTGCCTATAAGAAACACCCTCAAACCAAAAATAATTGTTACTCAGATAAAAATCAAGACATTCACAGATAAAAACCCCTTGTTCTTCTGTCATCTCCAGATCTTTAATTAGCTGTTCCTTTACTGCTCGGATCCCTTCCCTAGATCTTTGGGGATAATAGTATAGAGAGATGAAACATCGGCTATGGAAAGCCATGTTTCATGTTGTACCGGACCATAGTGCTATAAAGTACTGTGCACGTTTACAGCAGAGAGTAACTTTGCTACTGTGAGAGGGAACATTGTAACGCTCCCTTCCACACTTTGAGATGGTTTGGCCAGTTGTATCCTGATTCTGTATCCATCAGCCTTGGAATTACAGATCCTATACCAAAAACCTCAGAGAAGGAGTACCACAACCCCCATTATTACTACTATCTGTCCATACATTGCTATTGGGAAGAACTTGTACTATGTTATGTGCTTTGGAACTGTGCCTTGATACTGTTGGATGTACTACTACTCCTATTCTGCACTTTAGCAAAGAGAGACATTTATTACAACTGGCCTGGTCACTTCACCACTGCACCTATGCCTCCTGCCTTGCACGTTTACAAAACTTACAAAATCAAGGACACCCCAACTACCACCAGGCTAGCCCCAACATCCGGGTGTGCCCTGAGGGAAGAAAGGGTGCACCCTCCTGTCACTTCATGGCACTGGGGGTGTATTGGTGTGAGGATTGCCATTGTGAAATAATCCCAGTCCCCAACAAATTATGGTCCTCCTGCTTCCCACACTTCCACGTGCTCTCTCTCCTGTTTTGACCTTATGCAAACTCTCTTCTTGAACCCTTATAATCTGCCTTTCACCCTCTCAACTCTGCAGAAACTTCCGTTACTAAAGTGTCTAACGATCTCCTGACAGCAAAAAGGAATGGCAAATATTCTCTACAGATTCTTCTGGATCTTTCTGCAGCATTTGATACGGTAGACCACAAACTTCTCCTCACCATGCTCCACTCAATTGGCCTTAATCACTTCCAGACCTGGCCATTTACCCTCCTTCCTGACCAGGCCTAATTTAGCAAATCTGACGTGTCACTTTATGTGGTAATAACTTTGGAACGCTTTTACTTATCCAAGCCATTCAGAGATTGTTTTCTCGTGACACATTGTACTTCATGTTAATGGTAAATTTGAGTCAATATATGTTACCTTTATTTATAAAAAAAATCCAAAAGTTAACGAAAATTAAAAAAAATTCACTGTTTTCTAAATTTGAATTTCTCAGCTTTCAAGACAGATAGTGATGCCTTATGAATTATTAATTAATTATCATTTCCCATATATCTACTTTATGTGGGCATCATTTTGGCAATGTAATTTTATTTTTTTTAGGACGTTTGAAGGTTTCGAATTTTTGAAGCAATTTTTGAAATTATTAAGAAAATTTCCAAAGCCAACTTTTTTTAACCCCTTAAGGACCGGGCTCATTTTCACCTTAAGGACCAGGCCATTTTTTGCAAATCTGACCAGTGTCACTTTATGTGTGAATAACTTTAAAACACTTTTACTTATCCAGACCATTCTGATATTGTTTTTTCGTCACATATTGTGCTTCATGACACTGGTAAAATGGAGTCAAAAAAATTAAATTTTTATTTATAAAAAAATACCAAATTTACCAAAAATTTGGAAAAAATAGCAACTTTTCCAAATTTCAATTTCTCTACTACTATAATACATAGTAATACCTCCAAAAATAGTTATTCATTTACATTCTCCATATGTCTACTTCATGTTTGGATCTTTTTGTGAATGCCATTTTATTTTTTGGGGACGTTACAAGGCTTAGGAGTTTAGAAGCAAATCTGGAAATTTTTCAGAAAATTTCTAAAACCCACTTTTTCAGGACCAGTTCAGGTCTGAAGACACTTTGTGAGGCTTACATAATAGAAACCACTCAAAAATGACCCCATTTTACAAACAACACCCCTCAAGGTATTCAAAACTGATTTTACAAACTTTGTTAATCCTTTAGGTGTTCCACAAGAATGAATTGAATATTGAGATAAAATTTCAAAATTTCACTTTTTTGCCAGATTTTCAATTTTCAATTTTTTTTTCCAGTTACAAAGCAAGGGTTAACAGCCAAACAAAACTCAATATTTATGGCTCTGATTCTGTAGTTTACAGAAACACCCCATATGTGGTCGTAAACTGCTGTACGGGCACACGACAGGGCGCAGAAGGAAAGGAATGCCATACGGTTTTTGGAAGGCAGATTTTGCTGGACTGGTTTTTTGACACCATGTCCCATTCGAAGCCCCCCTGATGCACTCTAGAGTAGAAACTCCCAAAAAGTGACCCCATTTTAGAAACTGAAGGATAGGGTGGCTATTTTGTTGGTACTATTTTAGGGTACATATGATTTTTGTTTGCTCTATATTACACTTTTTGTGAGGCAAGTTAACAAGAAATAGCTGTTTTGGCACCGTTTTTATTTTTTGTTATTTACAAAATTCATCTGACAGGTTAGATCATGTGGTATTTTTATAGAGCAGGTTGTCACGGATGCGACAATACCAAATATGACTACTTTTTTTGGTTGTTTGTTTCAGTTTTACATAACAAAGCATTATTTTTTTTTCAAATGATTCTTTAGTGTCTCCACATTCTGAAAGCCATTGTTTTATTTATTTTTTGGGCGACTGTCTTGTGTAGGGGCTCATTTTTTTGGGATGAGATGACGGTTTGATTGGCACTATTTTGGGGTGCGTATGACTTTTTGATCGCTTGCTATTACACTTTTTGTGATGTAAGGTGACAAAAAATTGCTTTTTTTTCACCGTTTATTTTTTTAAATTTTTTACGGTATTCACCTGAGGGGTTAGCTCATGTGATATTTTTATAGAGCAGGTTATTACGTATGCGGCGATACCTAATATGTATACTTTTTTTATTTATGTAAGTTTTACACAATGATTTCATTTTTTAAACCAAAAAAATTATGTTTTAAGGTCTCCATAGTCTGAGAGCCATAGTTTTTTCAGTTTTTGGGCGATTATCTTGGGTAGGGTATGATTTTTGCGGGATGAGATGATGGTTTGATTGGCACTATTTTGGGGTGTGTATGACTTTTTGATCGCTTGCTATTACACTTTTTGTGATGTAAGGTGACAAAAAATGGCTTTTTTTACACCGTTTTTATATATTTTTTTTACGGTATTCACCTGAGCGGTTAGGTAATGTGATATTTTTATAGAGCAGGTTATTATGGACACAGCAATACCTAATATGTATACTATTTTGTATTTATGTAAGTTTTACACAATCATATTATTGTTTACACAATCAGTCTGTCCTACAGGTGTAGCAGAGTTAACACACACATTTGGTGAATTATTACATTTAGTTAGCACGTTATGACTGTGACACAACCCTGCTACATCTGTAAATCCTGGAGCCAGGCTCATTTATCTGCCCACCCACTAGACTGATGCTTCTAGCCTGTGCCAGTCACTTCACTGGTTGCCCATCCACCACAGAATACAGTTCAAACATTTCACCCTCACCCACAAAGCTCTCCACAGTGCTGCACCTCCATGCATCTCTTCCTTCATTTCCATCTACCACCCTACTCGTGCTCTCCATTCTTCCAGTAATCTTAGATAAATATCCAACATAATTCGTACCTCTCACTCCTGTCGTCAAGACTTTGCTCCAGCTTTACCTACTCCCTGGAATGCTCTGCCCTCGTAAAACTGGTCGAATCTCAACTTGCCTACCTTCAAATGTGCCTTAAAAACACATATTTTCATGCAGGCTTATCATAGTTCATAAACTGACCCTTCTCCTAGTAACCACCCCCCAACTCTTATTCTTCAGACCTGAACTCGATCTTCTGACAGTAATGCCCACACACAAAGCACTAGCACATGCAGATCGGCTTACATCACTCCTTTTAGTACAAAGAAAGCTGTGCCTCTTCATATAACAATCAACTACTGTACCTTTTGTGTCTCCCACCACTTCCTCATAGAATGTAAGCTCTTGCGAGCAGGATCCTCACTCCTAGTGTTTTAGTTGTATATTAGCCGGTAACTTTGTGATGTTTTTTGTTTTGTTCATGAACCCTCTGAATTGTAAAGTGCTGTGGAATATGGCAGAGCTATATAAAGATTATTATTACTATCACTCTCATCCTCCATTTGCTCTTCCTGGGCTCACTGCACTAGTGTCTCAAAAGATTTGGTGCCCAAGCCCCACTGCTATGTGTTCCATTTTTTAACCAACCCTCATAGTCATATTTGGTCAATATTACACTGAACACTATTATCACGTCTGATATGGCAGGTAACTCCACTCCAATATCTCCCTGGTCTGCCAATCAACAACAGGATTATGCGCTATCATCCAGGGAAGACCTAATACCATAAGAGTGGGAAGACCTTTATGGACATACAGATGTAGCAGGGTTAACATACAAGCTCTTACCTCAAATTTCTTAACTCAGAGTTATCTTGAAACAAAAGCCATTGAAAAGCAATTGAAGGTGTTTGCTTAACGCATTTAGTTTATATAACACGTCTCATAAAGCATGCGTGTTAACTCTACTACATCTGTAGCAAGAAATAAACTCCATTATGGAGGGCCCTCACCCAAAGATGTATGTTATGTACAATGTGTGTCAGGTTCCCCTGAGTAGGAGGAGCAGAGTCGATGGCGAATATGGGGATTGATCTAGATAAAGGACTAAAAGAAAAACCCAGAGTCCGAGCGAATCGGGCATCCACCATATTGACCCCAGCCCCACTGGCCAACTACCATAGCTGGCAAAACAAACTGAGACATTTGTATGGAGGAGATGTATACACCCAGGTTGTCATCCTCCGCACAACCTGGGGTCAGTAGTTCTGGCAGTTGTTTCTTTTTGGGTACGGATGGACAAGCTCCAATAACATGACTCCTCTGACCACAGAAAAACCAGACCCCAGTCTTACGACGAACCCCAGGAGGGGTCAAGAGAATGCCAAGAGTGTGCAAAGCAGTAATCAAAGCAAAAGGTGGCTACTTTGAAGAACCTAGAATATGACATATTTTCAGTTGTTTCACACTTGTTTGTTATGTATATATTTCCACATGTGTTAATTCATAGTTTTGATGCCTTCAGTGTGAATCTACAATTTTCATAGTCATGAAAATAAAGAAAACTCTTTGAATGAGAAGGTGTGTCCAAACTTTTGGTCTGTACTGTATGTTCTGTGGAGAGAACCACTCCATACACAAGTGCCAACAATTGAAGGAGAAGGAAAGGCCATGTTGCTAAGGAGTGTTAGACCATGTTGCTAAGGAGTGTTAGAAAAAGTCCACATGCAGCATTTGCAAAGGACGCCATCCTACACCACTACATGAAGAACATCCAAAGAAAGATAAATCCTCAATACCTAAAGATACTGAGGAAGAAAAGAACGTATCGGTATTCTCTTGCAGAGTGAGGGAAGGAGAAAGCGACGGCACATCAATGGTTGTACCAGTGTGCATTACAAATCCTAAAAGGAGGAACAAGAAGGTATACACCTGTGCACTACTGGATGCCCAGAGTGATGTCACCTTCATTGATAAAGAAATCTGCAAGAAATTTCAAGTGGCTACAGAACCAGTGAAGCTTAAACTCACCACAATGACAGGGAGAGACACATTAGTGAACAGTCAAAGGGTCAAAGGACTGAGAGTTAAAGGACTTTATTCAAACTTTACATTAGATCTACCTCCAGCTTATACAAAAGACGATATACCTCTAGATCGAGATCGCATACCTACCTGTGAAACAGCCAATAAATGGGAACACCTATCTGTCATATCTCATGAAATGTCCCCGCTGAAGGAGTTTGGTGTTGGACTGTTGATAGGCTACGATTGTCCCGAAGCATTGGTACCACAAAGGGTAATCACAGGAGGAAAGGGTGAACCCTCCACTCTTCAAACTGATCTAGGATGGGGTGTTGTTGGAAGAAAACAGTAGATCACAAACTCAAGACAGGTGACAGGATTCGAATATCTGTCCAAGAGTTACCAACTGTCCAGCAAAAGTAAGCAAGATCCTTGAATCCGACTTTGCAGACATAACTAAAG
This sequence comes from Bufo bufo, assembly GCF_905171765.1. Taxonomy (NCBI): domain Eukaryota; kingdom Metazoa; phylum Chordata; class Amphibia; order Anura; family Bufonidae; genus Bufo; species Bufo bufo. The sequence continues at coordinate 686,861,930 of NC_053391.1, forward strand.
AAAAGAGTGTATACCAAGAAGACATAAAGTTCGTACACACTCTAGAAGAAAGTATTCAGCAGAATCAACAAGGTCATCTTGAAATGTCCTTACTTTTTAGAGAACGACCTCGTCTGCCAAATAACAGAAATCTTGCCCTAGCAAGGTTGAAATGTTCGAAGAAAAGGATGGGAAGAGATCCCAAACTGAAGAATGATTATTTGAAATTCATGTAAGGCATCCTTGAAGAAGGACATGCAGAGAGAGTTAATAAACAACCTAAAGAAGGAGAAGTCTGGCACATCCCACATCAAGGTGTTTACCACTCAAAGAAACCAGATAAGATTAGAGTAGTATTCGATTGCTCAGCAAAGTTTAATGGTGTTGCATTAAATGATCATCTACTAAAAGGACCAGATCTTACAAACACTCTGCCTGGAGTACTCTGTAGATTCATAAAGTATCCCATAGCGGTCATGTGTGACGTTGAAAAGATGTTCCACCAGTTTCATGTGAAAAATGAAGATAGAGACTTCCTGAGGTTGCTATGGTGGGACGACGGAGATACAGATTCAGAGCCAGCAGAATACAGAATGAAAGTACACCTGTTTGGAGCAGCATCGTCTCCAGGTTGCGCCAATTATGGTATGAAGTACCTGGCCAATTAGATTGAAAAAGATTGCCCATCAGCAGCAAATTTTCTAAAGAAAAACTTTTATGTAGATGATGGTCTCATAAGTCTAGAGTCTACAGAATCTGCAATCAAACTAGTGAAGGATTATTGGCCCAGTAATCCTCAGAGCAAAAGAAATACTACAAGAATTATGCAGACAGAAGTTGGGATGAGACGAGCCCATACCTGAAAAATTGAGGCCAAGGTGGGAGAGTTGGATAAGACACTTGCAAAACTTGAGAGAAGTTCGGATACCCAGATGTTTTGTACCTCATAATTTCGGAAAGTACAACAAAATAGAACTTTAGCATTTTTCAGATGCCAGTAGTTATGGTTATGGTCAGTACTCCTACATCAGAGTGATAGGAGAAGAAAAGATACACTATGCCCTGGTTATTGGGAAGGCCAGAGTTGCACCTACCAGTATTAAGACAATACCAATACTTGAACTGACAGCAGCCATAGTTTCAGCATCAGTAAGCAAGTTTCTGAGAGAAGAGTTTGAATAAAAAATAGATGAAGAATTTTTTTGGACAGACTCGCAAGTTGTCCTAGGATTCATAAACAACGATGCTCGAAGATTCCATAGCTTTGTCGCCAACAGAGTTGAGAAAATTCAGGAAATAACAAATCCGGAACATTGGCATCACATTGACACGAAGCATAACACAGCAGATCATGCTTCAAGAGGCCTGAATGTAACAGAATTAAAAAATGTAAATTGGTTCACAGGCCCACAGTTCCTTTGGGAAAAGGAAATCACGCCCAGTAAAGGTTACACAGAATTGTCTATGGGTGATCCAGAAGTAAAAGTTGTACAAACATTGAGCACTGCTGCCAAGTGTCAAGATGACATACTTGAAAGACTAGCCAGATGTTCAAAATGGAATACGGTCATAAATGTATTCAACGTTTAGCAAAGGGAATCAGCAAGAAGGAATTGTTGAATGTAGAGGAAAGAATGAAAGCTGAAAAAACATAAGACTTATTCAACAGAGATTCTACAGGGAAGAGTTAAAGAGACTTAGTCAAGAACCTAAAAGGCTGTTTGAAAGAAGGTGGTTACTGGATAGTGAAAGGAAGCAAAGTTATAACAAAGTATATAAGTAAATGTGTAGTCTGCAGAAAGGCACGTAGACCTACCGAAGAACAAAGAATGCCAGATTTACCAGCAGATCGTGTAAACCATCACCACCATTTCTTTATAGCGGAATGGATTGTTTTGACCCATTCATCACCAAACAGAACCACAAGGAGTACAAGAAATATGGACTAATATTTACATGTCTGAGCTCCAGAGCAATTCACCTGGAAATGTTAGAGGATATGTCAACTGACGCATTCATCAACGCCTTGAGATGTTTCATAGCCATTAGAAGTACTGTCAGAGAGCTTAGATCTGACAAAGGATCTAATTTTGTCGGAGCAAAGAGTGAATTTAAGAATTGAAGAAAGATCAATAAAGAAAAAGTAACTGAGTATTTGTTAGAGAAACAGTGTGATTTTCACATGAATGCTCCACATGCAAGCCATACAGGAGGAGTTTGGGAAAGACAAATCAGAACTGTAAGAAATGTGTTAAGTTCAGTGTTGAAAAGGAATGCTGGAAGAATAGATGATGCTTCACTTAGGACCCTATTCTATAAAGTAATTGTAAGGGAGTCTGCGGTTTTGGTTCCCTTGCGGGCAGATACGGTGGGGCGTCCGCATGGGCGCCAGAGGGGAGGGCCGCGGGGATCTCTGAGGCAGACTTGCCGGGCTGATGGCAATACATCGCGGCCGGTCCTGCCTCGGTGTCTCCTGCAATCCCGTGCCCGTGCCGAGTCTGTTGGGCGTCCACGTGCACGCCCAAGGGGTGATTCGCAAAGGAATGCGCGGCCAAGTGTGCGTGCATCTTATGCACTACGTTGGCCACTGGCAGGTAAAGCATCTGTGCACAAATTCAAAGTTGATTAGGGATTTGCTGCACAGGTGCTAATGAGTAGGATTATCGCATGACCTATGAAGTTCTGACAAGCAGCACTCTGTTATTGGCCAGCAGGTGTTTAAAAGGTGATCTCCCTGGCTGATCAGTGCTCACTGTTGTCTCTACAACTTGGGAGTATGCTGGTTCAGAGTCACTAAGTTTGTTCCATGCATGAACTCTGTGTGTCTCCATCTAGTGAATGCCTCTGGAAACCTCGTCTCTGCTCTACAGTTGCACCGTGTGTGGCCTCGGATCGGACCTTGGATACTTCACCGTCTCATCCTTAGGTATTTGGTTTCACGGACTCTTCTGTATGAACTTTAGCCTGGTCTGGCTTTTCTCTGACGTTTTCCCACAGAGGTTATTATTTGGAATACGTTATTTCTGTATGATTTCTGGCTTTGACTTTACTGCTGTGTTTTCAATAAATCCACGTTTGTTCAGATCTTTGCCTGGTTGCTTGGGGTTCTGCAGCATTACAGTAATGTCTATTGTTAACAGTCATCCACTTACAGTTGATAACATCAAGTTTGGGCCCTTTAACTCCCAACCATCTACTTCACCTTAAGTCTGATTACATACAGCCACCAACTGGCAAGTTCACCAAAGAGGATTTATATGCTAAAAGGAGATGGCAAAGAGTTCAATATCTATCAGATCAGTTTTGGAATAGATGGTGGAAAGAGTACTTAGCCAATCTTATGCTAAGAAGTAAATGGCGAACACCCAGAAGAAATGTCCAAGTTGGTGACATAGTGTTAGTGAAAGAAGAAGATTTACCTAGAAGTCAGTGGAAATGGGCCAAAGTTCTAGAAGTTGAAAAAGATGAAGACAAACCAGTAAAAAGAGTGTTGTTACAAATAGGAGACTCAAAACCTGACAAAAAAAGAAAAACGTCTCACTATTCCACTCAAGTTGGAACGTCTTATACAGAAGTTAGTTGTTCTACTTGAGAGTGATAAAAGACACTTGAGAGTTGAGAACATGATGGAAAATTCCTCAAATTCATGTCTAAGTCCTACTACTGAGAATATAGAATTATAGGTAATTTTGGTCGTAGTGTAGCTGACCAGCTAAGACCTGTCCTAGATTGCTAACATAACTTATATGCTTATACAGCTAGACCTGCCAATAACCTTAATACAGTTCCTATGTTTGTGTGTTAGAGACAAAAGCAGAGTTATTTACTGTGACTTCATGTTTGGATGTCATAAAACTGTTATATATTGTGTTCACAGAAGCACAAAATATAAGATGCCTTTAATTATATGGATGTAAGGTAAGATCAATGACAAAGCAGAAACAACAGAAAGCATAGAGTTAAACTGTTGTTGCTGGGCAGGAGTCTAGACCAATCACAGCCAGCCTCACACACAGCAGGAGTCTTGGCCAATCACAGCCAGCCTCACACACAGCGTGTGTGGGAGATTCCCTAGCAGGAGCTGCTAGAAATTATTATTCACCAGAGAGAGAAGCTGAACAGACATTCACTCCACTAAGAGCTGTGTTTTATGGAAGCAGAGAGGCCAAAATAGGTATTTAAAACAGTTATATAATGTTCATACTGTTAATATAGTGATTAGAACTGTATACTGAACTGGTCATATGTATGTTTACTTACAGTTCCACCAATTGCAAACTGCAAAGTTCACAATCCAAATTTAAATTCCATATTGCAATCCAAATTGCATACAACCATACCAGATCATACTTAACCAATCTGCAAATAGTTACTGCTAACTGCATATTGCAAATTGCGACCAAATTCATCAAGTGAACTATTAGTTAGACCTCAGAGAGATCATAAAGTGCTTAAATAACTTAAAGTGAGAGTACAGATACTCAAGAGAGAAATATATCCACCATTTTATGTTGAATGACAAGATTGAACATTTGAACCACCATCTTATGCATACTGCCATTTTGTGATATCTTTTCAACATGTGTTATGTACATGGACAATCTGCTGTGGAGGTGGCAGTGTTATACTGTACAGATTCAAAAAGGGTCCAAAAACAGAGCCTGGAAACTATAGGCCGGTAAGTTTAACATCTGTTGTGGGTAAACTGTTTGAAGGTTTTCTGAGAGATGCTATGTTAGAACATCTTAACGGAAATAAGCAAATAACGCCATATCAGCATGGCTTCGTGAGGGATCGGTCATGTCAAACTAATTTAATCAGTTTCTATGAGGAGGTAAGTACTAGACTTGACAGCGGCGAATCAATGGATGTCGTGTATCTGGACTTCTCCAAAGCATTTGACACTGTACCTCATAAAAGGTTAGTATATAAAATGAGAATGCTCGGACTCGGAGAAAACGTCTGTAAGTGGGTAAGTAACTGGCTCAATGATAGAAAACAGAGGGTGGTTATTAACGGTACATACTCAGATTGGGTCACTGTCACTAGTGGAGTACCTCAGGGGTCAGTATTGGGCCCTATTCTCTTCAATATATTTATTAATGATCTTGTAGAAGGCTTGCATAGTAAAATATCAATTTTCGCAGATGACACTAAACTGTGTAAAGTAATTAGCACTGATGAGGACAGTATACTGTATATATACTACAGAGGACAGTATACTGTATATATACACTACAGAGGACAGTATACTACTACAGAGGGATCTGGATAGACTGGAGGTTTGGGCAGATAAGTGGCAGATGAGGTTTAACACTGAGAAATGTAAAGTTATGCACATGGGAAGGAATAATGCAAGTCACCCGTACATACTAAATGGTAAAACACTCGGTAACACTGACATGGAAAAGGATCTAGGAATTTTAATAAACAGCAAACTAAGCTGCAAAAAACAGTGTCAGGCAGCGGCTGCCAAGGCCAATAAGATAATGGGTTGCATCAAAAGGGGCATAGATGCCCGTGATGAGAACATATTCCTACTACTTTACAAATCACTGGTCAGACCACACATGGAGTACTGTGTACAGTTCTGGGCTCCTGTAAACAAGGCAGACATAGCAGAGCTGGAGAGGGTCCAGAGGAGGGCAACTAAAGTAATAACTGGAATGGGGCAACTACAGTACCCTGAAAGATTATCAAAATTAGGGTTATTCACGTTAGAAAAAAGACGACTGAGGGGAGATCTAATTACTATGTATAAATATATCAGGGGGCAGTACAGAGATCTATCCCATCATCTATTTATCCCCAGGACTGTGACTGTGACGAGGGGACATCCTCTGCGTTTGGAGGAAAGAAGGTTTGTACACAAACATAGAAAAGGGTTCTTTACGGTAAGAGCAGTGAGACTATGGAGCTCTCTGCCTGAGGAGGTGGTGATGGTGAGTACAATAAAGGAATTCAAGAGGGGCCTGGATGTATTTCTGGAGTGTAATAATATTACAGGCTATAGCTACTAGAGAGGGGTCGTTGATCCAGGGAGTTATTCTGATTGCCTGATTGGAGTCGGGAAGGAATTTTTTATTCCCCTAAAGTGAGGAAAATTGGCTTCTACCTCACAGGGTTTTTTTGCCTTCCTCTGGATCAACTTGTAGGATGACAGGCCGAACTGGATGGACAAATGTCTTTTTTCGGCCTTATGTACTATGTACTATGTTACTATGTTAGATGTAGCAGGGTTAGCACTCAAACTCTTAACACAAATTTCTTAAATCATCGTGTTATCTTGAAACAAAAGCCATTGAAAAGCAATTGAAGGTGTTTGCTTAGTTTAGATAACACATCTCAGAAATCTCAGAAATCATGAGTTTTAACTCTACTACATCGGTATATGAAGACAAGTTGAAGTTAATAAAG